>NW_007260570.1:23160-40946 GCF_000164805.1 Carlito syrichta | reverse complement strand
ATTTTTGATTTATTGTAGAGATGAGGTCTCGCCAAGTTGCCCAGGTGGGTCTCGAACCCGCGAACTCAGGCAATCCACTAACTTCAGCCTCCCAAAACGCGGGATTACAGGCTGAGCCACCATGGTTCTTGCAAGAGGCCTACTGAGTATTTTCTCAGCCCCAGAAATCCTAGTGCTCAGCTAAATTGGGAACCACTAAGGTCAGTGATGAAAGAGTACCCAGGATGGGTTTTCAAACACTGTGTTATAGAGTTTTCCCTCAGAAAAAAAAGAGAGGGTATATCTTATCAACCGGAGATGTGAAGTTGAGAATCTACATCACTCTACCACAAGACCGAGCCAGGTGGAAGATCCAGGAAGTTGCTCTCCTCTCTACACAAAGAATGTCTTTGAATGCTGCACCCAAAACTTCCCCAGGACTGAAATCTCACTAATTCCTTGAAGCCAGATTTTTCTGATTTACAGATGAAATTGTGCATATGGTCCTGAGTGCAAACTTGATTGTGAGGAAGGCCACAAAACCAAGCTTGGGGCTACATAGCAGGAGCAGAATCCACAGTCTACCCTAGGTAGGTACCTTGTTGGAAGCACCCTTGTAGGATACCACTGCTCACACCTCTGCTAACACTGGACACTAGATCATGTGCTAGGACTGCTGTCAGTGCTGCTCCCAGAAAATGCACGACACTACTGCACCTCAGCCATCTTTTCCAAAATGCATTCTGCACTGGCCCAGCCTCTAAGTCACCTTTTCTGTTCACAGTCCAGCAGGTGATCATCTGACTAATGAATTCTTGTTTCATGGATGGGAACATGAGTGTAAGTACAGGATGATGACAACTCTGAGTTCCAATTCCAATTCATGGTCTCTTCTCTGATTAGTGGGAGACTGTCTCTTTTGTAAATAAAGGTCAATGTTTCCAATTATACCTAAGTAGCTAATATTACTTTTTACCAGGTTTACAATCAAAAGAGAATTCCTTAAATTATATTTACATTTAGACAAATTATCTTAATAGGAAGATCCATGAACAAAAGAAATGAAAGTGAGGAAAAACAAAAAAATGAGTTTCCTTACCAATTCCCATAGAAATAACAATTTCCTTGCTATCCTGTGTTAACCCTCCTCCTTATTTCATAGTCACCCTGTCTAGCCCTTTCTTTCAGCTTTATTCCTATGTATGCATCTCTAAAACAATATAGATTCTCTCAAACTTTATATAAATTTTGAATTATTCCTAAGAATGGGATCATGCTGTACGTATTCTCATGAGATCTTATTTTAGCCCAAATGTATGTTTGCTAAGTACTTACAGGTGTCTGTGGAGTGTTCCTCTTTGTTATTTGTACCATTCCACTGAATACTTATGTATTTTTTTGGTAGGTAGTTTTCATATGACAGAGTCAATTTCCTGGGTTGTTATTGGTCTATTTAGTGTCTCAATGTCTTCTTGTTTCAACCTGGGGAGGTTGTATGATGTCAGAAAGTCCTCCATTTCATTTAGGCTATCAAGTTTGTTTCCATACAGGTATACATAGTAACTTCTGATAATCTTTTGTATTTCTTTGGGGTCAGTTGTGATTTGATCTTTCGTATTTCTAATTGTGTTTATTTGGGCTTTTCTCTCTTTTTCTTGGTCATTCTGGCTAGGGGCCAATCAATCTTGTTATTTCTTTCAAAGAAACAGTTTTTTTTTGGTTGATGTTTTCTATGATATTTTTGTCTTCTGTGTCCCACATTTGTGTTCTTATTTTTGTGATTTGGATTCTTCTGCTAAAATTGGGGGTTTGGTGGTCTTCTCTTTCCAGCTCCCTTAGGTGATTTGTTAGGCTCTCAACTTATGATCTTTCCATTTTCTTGATGTGTGCTCATGGAGATATAAATTTCCCTCTTAAAACTGATTTCATAGAATCCAAGAGGTTTTGGTAAGATGTTTCTTCATTTTCATTTGTTTCCAGGAATCTTTCAGCTTCTGCTTTGATTTCAGTGTTGACCTAGTAGTTATTTCAGTATCATGCTATTTAGTGTCCATGTCTTTGTGGGCTTTAGGGAAATGCTGGCATTGATATTGATATTTATTTTTATTCCACTGTGGTCTTAGAATGTGTACAGCAAAATTTCAACCTTATGGAATTTGTTTATGCTTGATTTATGGCCAAGAATGTGATCAATCTTGGAGTATGTTCCATGTGGTGATGAGTAGAATGTATATTCTGTGGTTGTTGGGGGGAATAATCTGCAGGTATCTATTAAGTCCATTTGGTCAAGTGTCAAGTTTAGGTTCTAGATCTCCTTGTTGATTTTTTGCCGATGATCTGTCTAGGCCTGTCAGTGGGGTATTCAAGTCCCCTGCTATAATAGTGTTAGAGTCAATATCTTGTTTTAGTTTACTTAGTAGTTGTTTTATAAATGCTGGTGCTCCTGTGTTGGGTTGTATATGTTTAGGATGAATATTTCTTGTTGATGGATTGAACCTTTTATCATTATGTAGTGTCCTTTTGCACTTTTAAAATTTTGATAGTTTAAAGGTTGTTTTGTCTAATATTAAGATCACAACTCCTGCCTTCTTTTGTGATCCATTTGCCTGGAAACTCATTTTCCCACCTTTAACTTTGAGTCTGTGTTTATCCCTTGAAGTGAGATTAGTTTCCTGGATGCATGAAATAATTAAATCATGTTCTTTTTACCCAGTCTGCCATTCTGTGTCTTTTCAGTGGTGCATTTAGTCCATTCACATTGGGGCTCATTATTGAAATATGATAGTTTATCCCTACATGAGGTTCTTATAAAGCTTTTCCTTTGTTTGCTTGTTTTACTTTGGCTTTTGAGTTAATGTATGTGTGTGTTTTCAAGTTTCTTGTTATGCTGTATTCTCTGCTGATTCTGTGCTCTGTTCTTCTCTTGGAAAGTGTGTGGTCACTCTTTTTCTTCCATCTCCTGTGCTTAATACCTTTTTAAGCATCTCCTGTAGAGCTGGTCTCAAAGCTGCATAATCTCTTAGGGATTGGATGTCTGGGAAGGATTTTAACTCTCCATCACGATGAAGCTGAGCTTGGCTGGATTAGAAATTCTTGGTTTAAATTGTTTATCTTTGAGTACTTTGAATATAGGACTCCAGTCCCTTCTTGCTTGTAGTGTTTCTGCTGATAGGTCTGCTGCCTTTCTGATTAGTTTTCCCTGGTGGGTGGTGTGACCTTTCTCTCTTGTTGCTTTTAGGGTTTTTTTCTTTTGTGTCTGCTTTATGTAAGTAAATTACTATGTGTCTAGAGTTTGGTCTTCTCATTTGATGTCTTGTGGGGGTTCTCTGTATCTCTTGTGCTTGTCTGGTCACATCTCTGGTGAGATGGGAAAAGTTTTCTTGGATTACTTGCTGGAATACTTGCTTCAAATTGTTCTCCATTTCCCTTTCTTCTTCTGGGATACCAACCAGGTATAGGTTTGGCCTCTTGATATAATCACACATCTCTTGTAGGCTTCGTTCTTTCTTTCTGAGTCTTCTTTCTATGTTTTTTACAGATTGGGTTAATTCCATGTTCTGGTCTTCAAGTTCTGAGATTCTTTCTCCAGCTAGATTAACTCTGCTTTCCATGCTTGTCATCTTGTTATTTATTTCCTGGATGAAATTTTTTATTGCCAAAGTCTCTGTTACAAGTTTTTTCAGTGTTGCATCTTGTCTTTCTTGAGTCCTATTCACTCTTTCCAACCATTCCCTAATCCCTATTGTATTCTGGAAACAGACTTTGGTTACTTCCATTGTTTGGGCACCAAGGTCTGATTTTTCAGGAGTTTTTTATTTGGTACGCTTGAAATTGCCTGAGGTCTTTCTTTGGGTTTTCCTCATTTGTGACAGATGTCTTGTTTTTCTCTTTAGTTCTGTTTTTCAGTATCAGTGGCAGAGGCCTTCCCTCCTGATGTTTGCTCAGACCTGTATTCTTCCCTGATCAAGGTCCTGGATTTATTCTATTTTGACATAGAATGGTAGATTGGAAGCTTTGCTGTCTCTTGTAGTTTTCAAAATTCAAATTAAGTGGGAGATGGGGCACTTGGAATCAGATACCACTTGCAAGTTAAAATGTTCACTTATTTTGGTATGTGTTCCCTGAGATTCACCCCCACTACCACTCTATATGACGATGCAAAGCAGAAACCATTGCAAAAGCAATTGAACACATACACACACACTCCAAAACAAACTGGAATAACAACAAAGCAAAACAAAACAATCAGCAACAAAAAGACCCTCAAGACAACTAAACACACACACACATGCCTAGCACAAAGTGAATAGAGAAGAAAAACAGAAAGACTGAAGGAAGAAAAAGGGATTCAGGTTGAACCCTCACACATCTATTGATATTCCCCTTAAACTATAAAAAATGAATATAAAAAAGATCCAGCAGAACAAAAGAACAAAAACCAACAACTACAACAAAATCAAAAGATGAACACTCCAATCATTCACATACACGCAAAAACAAAAAGAAACAGAAAAAAGAAAAATTAAAAAATTTTTTGCGGGGATGCACATCAAACCCTCACATACACATTCATTCACTGAGAAAAAAATCTCAAAAATAGATGAACTAACAAGCAAATAGTCAAATAAATTTTTTAAATTAAAAAATAATTGAAAACCTAGAAAACAAAAACAAAAACAAACAAACAAAAACCCTACCCTCTTGTGACAGACTCTGTAATTATTCCTCTAATCAAGTCTTGACTGCAGAGTCACCTCTTTCACTCAGGAAATGAAGCAGGGAAGGAGGAGGGGCAGTTGAAGTGGGTGGGGCTGCAGGCTTCTCCTCCCACTCTAGTATGATCAAGGAGATCTCAGTTTGGGGAGGTACGGGACTGTCTCATCCCCAGGTATGTACTCTCAATGGGGTGCCATAGCCATTCCTGTCCTGGAATGGAGCTCTCCTATTGCGACTGACATCCAGGCTCTGCCTGGGTTTGTCCCTCTCAGTTGTGGCCCAGCAGTGTGGGTCTAACGTTCAGAGGATTGCTGGGCAGGAGGGGGTTTGGGTCAGCCCTGGACTCACCACTGATCTCTTTGGAGTTCTTCCTCCTCCTTTTCTTTCTTTTTTTTTATTTTCCAAGAGTACATAAAACAAATTTGGAGTTAAATTAAAAATCAGAACAGGGGTACATAAACAAACAAACAAAAAATACTTTTCTGATTATCAATTTTTGAGACTCAAAGCATCCCCCAAAACATTGGAGATCCAGCTTATTCCTGAGAGACATTAACCATCACAAAAGGTTTCGCTCTTTGAACTATTCACATTTTGTTGCAGAAAACAGAACAAAGTTCCACAGACATCCTTCCTCTCTTCTTCCTAAAATGTATTCACAAACAGGGTCTTTCCATAGTTCAAAAGAAAAACAAATAGCTTTCTTTCTTGGCCAATTGTCCTGCTACTCTCACCCTGGGATCTGATCTCTTAATAAGAGGTTTCAGGGCACCAAATTCTACCAGAAATTCCCAGGACACCAGTGGTTACATTACTTGTCTTTTTATGAGGGAATGGATGCTTTAGTCTTTCTAAGAGGGGAGTCACTCTCCAGGGATTACTGTGTCAGTCAAGAGTCCCAGGAGAGTGGGTGAGAAGGGTGAATGCAAAAGGAAAGAGTAAGGGAAAAGCATGAGGCTTTCATGAACAACCCCTAGCAAGGCAGAATGGTCCAGTTTTACAAACCACCCACTACAAGCTCCAAACATGCACACCCAAAACTCAGGGGAGAAGAAAAGAGCTCCTAAGGGACTGGGAGTGACAAAGGATGGTGACACAGAACAGCAGACTTGCTTATGGACATTTCTCACCTTCCTAACACTGGGGAATGTTTACTTACAAAGTTGTGGTTCAAGATTGTATTGAAAACATATCTAAAAATAGGTCTGTAGTCATCTTAAAAATAAAAGGTCACTCCTCAGATAAAAGGGGTGACAGATATTTTTAGATACCAACACTTGAGGTATCTTTGATGTAAATTTGAAAAATGGCCTGGCAGAGAAAAAGGAAGGGAGACAGAGAGAGAGGGAGAAAGAGAGGAAGGGAGGGAAGCAGGGGGAAAATTCAGAGTGGAATGGGAAAGGCAAGAAAACTGGAAGGAACACATTTTAAAGCCCATGCTTATCTATCGTATCCCAGCAGCCAAACAAAGCAGATCCATAATGGAAAAGAAATGTAGTTCTTTTCTAAGAACATTCTGAAATCAACTTCAAACTCAAAACATAAGAAACTGCAGTCTGAGAACAAATATCACAATGCTCACTGGACTTAAAAACACCTACTACTGAGACTGGGTACTCAATGGGTCAATGCTCTTCAGAGCTCATTCTTAGATATCATCTGGCAGAATACTATAATCAGGCCTCAACCATCAAGTGGAGGCCAAAGTGCCTCTCTTACTTGGTATGGACCTGCTGTGGGAGCACACAAAATCACCTGGGTATCTCCAAGTACAAGAGGATTCTGCTAGCATCAAGATGCAAACAGGTAGAATGGCAGAAGAACAAGGCTGGCTACTGAGGGTTCCCTTCTGATGCAAAGAGTTTAAAAGATCTGCACAAAAGAGTTAAGTAAAGGAATGAGAAGAGGAACTGTAATACCAAAGATAGAAGACATTCCTCCCAGAGGAAAGAAAGGAAGCAGACTTCAAAATGGTGCCACAGGGTAATGCTGCCAAAGTTTCACAAACTGTGCTCTGTCCCTAAGGACAAACACCTCAAGGTAAAAGGAAAAGCAGCTCTCTTTTTATCATTTCCCCCTAATGATTTTTAAAACCCCAAACCAGACTCTCACACCACTGAACCGTCATAGGTGAGATACAGGGAGGAGAAACAAAGGCTAAGAAGCAGGAGTGATGCTGAACCCATGAAACCTCTGTATCTCTTCCCTAGACTTCCCAGCCAGGCAGTTGTTGATAAGCTGATATCCGTTTGGGATAAATTTAAGGGGGCTAGGGGGTGGTTCACAATAAACAACCAGAGAAGCCAGAGTTTTCCTCTATGGGCTGCTTAGCACTACAGAAATACACCAAGGGCCTTCAATCTAACCTGTACAACTAACTGGGCAGGGGACAGGAAATAGGAAAAAGAAATGGTCAGATGAGCTCATCTTCCCATCATTCGGCACCCAGAGGAAGAGGGGACTGGGGACTAATGCGGGCTGCTAGTACTGCTGCTCTGTCTCTTCGCTGTTGATCCTGTTGGCCAATCAGGTTCACATAGATGTCAGCTTTGCTGTTTTTCTTCAAATCTTTGCAGGAAAGTCAGATGTCCATCTCAAACTGAGCATCATCCCCAACTGCATGCTTCCTGTCATGATTGTTCAAATTGTTCAAATTGTTTACTTCTACTTTGGAGTCTTCGATTAAGGTGCCAGGACTGGTGACTCCAGGGATATTGGGCAGATGGCAGGGCGGGGTCTGAGCCATGGGAGAGTTGCGCCGATGCAACAGAAACTTTCGATCATAAATGATTCGAGTTCCTCCTGGCGTGGTGGAGAAGAGCGTCCCCCCGGGCGTGGTGCAATAGTCATGAGGTAGCTGCGCGGCGTCGCTGATGGGCACGATGCGGGTGGGAATGGCGCGGCTCTGGCGGGGCTGGTGGCCGCTTCCGGCAGACGAGGACATGGCTCTAGGCGCGGGCTCTCGGCTTTGTCCGGCGGGCAGGCGGCGGCGGCGGCGGGGCCCGGGCTGCTCTGGCTCCTCCCGCCGGCGGAAGGGCGCGCTCCGCTCGCTCCTCGCTCGCTTCCCCTCGCTCTCTCGTCCCGCTCCGCTCCCGCCGCCGCCCTCTCAGCCGCCGCCGACGTCGCCGCCCGATCCTCCGGCCTCCGCCAGCAGCCTCAGCAGCAGCAGCAGCGGCCTCCTCCTCCTTTTCTAGCCACACCCTTTGTCCCACAGCTGGATCAGGGCAGGGGTAGGACGCCTGGAACTCAGCACTAGTCAGGTCCCTCTGAAGTTTGTGCTCTCAGGATATTCCCTTTGGGCCACGATCAAGCCCTGAGTAGTTGATCCTCCCGTCACAGAGATCAGAGCTGTTGGTCTGTGATGAGCAAATAGGAGAACTTTCCTGCACCGCCTTCAGTATGGTGGTGGGTGTCTCTCTTGTCCTCTTCCGTGGGAACTTGCCTCTGGACTCTGTCTTTAGCCCCTTCCAGCGCCCTGAAAGGTGCTGAAGTGATGAGGCAAAGCCTGGAGCAGTCTCTTTCCTGCTTCAGTGGTAAGGGAGCGCCTGGGGCAATAATGTTTCCTTGCTGCTTTTCCAAAGGAAAACTTCTGTCCATTTTGGAAAAACAACGGTGCTCTGTTTCTGCGACCCGGGAAGAGCCAGGGACAAAGTGGAGAAGCTGCAGCAACTGCTGTTGCACAAGGGGCCTGGCCACGTGCTCACGAGCCCCACTTAGACAGTCTCTCCCAGCGTTTTCTTGCCAGGGCGGGTTTGTAGATTTAAAAAAAAAGAAGAAGAAAGAAAAGAAAGAAAATGATGCTCGGCTTCTGCATCCCGGGAATCGCTAGGGTCCAAGCCCAGACGCTGTGGCACCAGCTGCTGCACCAGGAGAGCCCTGGCCGTTAGCTCCCTAGCTCTCACTCAATCAACCACTCACACGCCCACTTGCTCCCCAGCACATACACAAAGTTTTCCATACACTCACTCACTCACACGGGGACTCGCATAGTCTGACTGGCTTGGCTGCCATCTTCCCCCAGCGAATATCTCTTAAAATGTGTATACCCTTTTTTGGCACCCCTGTATGTCTCTAATAGATGAGGTAAGTCTACATGCTTTGCATTTTCACTGCGAGTGTTTATTTATTTATTTATTTTTATTTTAAAGATGTGGGGTACAATTCAGGGTGAGGTATACAAATGTTGATTATGTAGGTACCCTAGTTGATGAGGTGTGTCCCTCTCTCCCCTAGCAGTTTTCCTCAACTGCTAATCCCACCCTCCCTCCACTCGCAGTTTCCCACTACTGCCAATCCCTTTCTAATTGTATTATGAAATTGTTCAAGGTCTGCTTATGAGTGCGAACATATGGTACTAAGAGTGTTTTTTCTGTCATTGGCAGAGTTTACATTCTGCAAACAGGTTTGAAGAGCACTGACAAATTAGCTACAATGAGACTTATAATTCATGAATAAGAAATGTTTCTCTTAAATACTCTTGAATAAAGCGTTGCTGTTTATATTTGTGTATCTTTTGATAGATTTATTCCGAGGATTTGAAATGTTATGCTCATGTTTATGGTATTTCTGTCTTTATTGCATTTTTAAGCATTAATTGTGGTATGTATAAACACAAATGTTTAAAATAGTTTTTATCTAATAATTTTGCATGTCTCCTTTATTCATATAGTTTATATTTTCTATTGCCTGATTGCTAGGATGTCCAGTATAATTTGGAGTGCAATGCACAGGGCAGATATGCAGGTGTCCTCTCTTTCCCCGCCGGATCCACACTCCATGAGCCCTCCCAGTTCCATGTCCTGGAAACTGTGGTGTGTCCTGCCTGACCTTCACAGGCAACCTTCCTGTCTCGCTTCCAGCTGGGTTTGGCTGATGAGGCCTTCATGACGGCAGACAGGGATGGAGGAGCACTGATTGGAGGTATTTGTCCCCCAGCTCCCTCCTTGCATTATTGACACAGGGAGAAATGAGACATGATTGACTTGGATCCATTGATATGGGTTCTCTCACCCAGTATCTCAGACTAAAAGTATTGTTTTGAGCCCCTAAGAGTGACATTGTCTGCTGGGTTAACTAATTAAAACCTGAATTCAACTGTGGCCTAAAACAGCATTTCCCACACTTGTCTGTACTTTAAATCACCTGGGAGATATTAAATAGTCCCAAACCCAGGTCACACCTCAAACCAATACAATCTGATTCACCAGACTTGGATTCCAGGTACCAGTAGCATGGAAAAACTCCCCAGGTGATTACCATCAGCAGTCAATGTAAAGATCAGTGGCTCAGAGCAGTGGTTTTCAATATATGGTATGTTTCAAAATCATCTGAAAATTTTGGTGAAACTACAGAGGCCCACATACATGTACTATCTTAGTTTAATACACTTGAGCCCTTAATATTTTTTTTTTTTTTAAGTGAAACAGGATCTGGTTCTATTGACCAGATTGGAGTACTGTGGTGCTATCACAGCTCACTGCAACCTGGAATTCCTGGGCTCAAGCAATACTCCTACCTCTGCCTCCCTAGTAGCTGGGAATGCAGGTGCACATCACCACACTTGGCTAATTTTTTTATTTTTTAGAAATGGGGTCTCACCATATTGTCCAGGTTGGTCTTGAATTCTGGCCTCAAGTGATTTACCCACCTAGGTCTCCCAAAGGGCTGGGATAACAGGCCTGAATTTTTAAAAATCAAGTCTCCAGATTTTGCTGTATACAACAGTTTGTGAAAACCACCACCTTATTATCAATTAAATCTATGTCACAGTTACTTTGCAGAGGAAGGTGTCTGAAAGCAGCTCAGAGAGATGGGGATGTTTAAATATATCCTTTATCTGCAACCTCCTTTACAATCTCCTACCCATATCTCTTGGAGGCCTGAGAGGATGCTTCCCTAACCAAGGCAGTAGATGCTACTTGACATTTACAGGTATAAAAACTGATAGGTCTTCTGGGACGTCACTAATCTTGAGTCACTGGTATTTAGAAATTCTAACCCAGTAGCAATAATGTCAGAGCCTCTCCCACAATTGAGGGGAAGACTGGTGCCTTTGAGAAACAAACATACATATATATATATATATATATATATATATATATATATATATATACATATATATATATATATTTTTTTTTTTTTTTTTTTTTTGAGTTGGAGTCTCACTCTGTCGCCCAGACTGGAGTGCAGTGGCCGCTCCCGGTCACCACAGCCTCGACCTGCTGGTCTCCGGTGATCCTTCCACCTCAGCCTTCCAAGTAGCTGGAATTACAGGCATGCGCTACCACGCCCGGCTGATTTTTTTGATTTATTGTAGAGATGAGGTCTCGCTGCCCAGGTGGGTCTCAAACCCGCGGGCTCAGGCAATCCACTCACCTCAGCCTCCCAAAGGGGCGGGATTACAGGCTGAGCCATCAAGCCCGGCTGCCTATTTCTTGATGGGTTATTTACATGAACGATCTGCTGACACAATGCTGTGATTGGAAGTTTTTAACCATAGACAGCATAATTCTCTTGCCCTACCCTCCCTATTCACCTGCGTTGACCAGACCAGAGAGACTCTTTTTGTTTCCCCAGATGAAAATAGTCCTAAAGAGAAACTTTTTGCTGATGTGGAGGGGGTGAGGGGTGGGGCGGAAGCCCTAAAAGGCACCCAAACCGATGAGTTCAAAAACTGTTTTGAGCAGTGGAAAAAGCATCTTGTATTGCTCCAAAAGGTGAGTACTTTGAAGGTGACAATGTTGCCATTGTAACATTATAAGGGGGTGGGAGCTTTAAGAGGTGATTAGATCATGGAGGCTCTGTCTTCTTGTTTAAGTTTATTATAAATTACCCAGAGTGTGGTATTCTGTTACACCAGCACAAAGCAGACTAAAACACACAGTATTTGTCAACATTCATCTGTCAACAAATACTTAAGTTGTTTCTATGTCCTGGCTACTGTGATTAATATTGCAATAAACATAGGGGTACAGATATATCCTTGAGATACTGATTACATTTTCTTTGGATATATGCCCCGAAGAAGGATTGCTGGATCATATGGTAGTTTTGTTTTTAGCTTTTGAGAAATGTCCATTCTGTTTTCCATAATGTCCATTCCAATGTACTTTTCTACCCACAGTGTACAAGAAAATAGTTTTAAATTTAAGAATATTCACAAAGTTGCCGTACATCTCACACTCAGATTCCTCTTCTGTCAACACTTCACATTACTATGGTACATTTGCCACAGCAAATGAAGCAATATTGATACATTATTATTAACTAAACTGCAAAGTTTATTTGGGTTTTATTAAAATTAGACTGATGTCCTCTTACTGAAAAGCATTTCTCTAGTGATAAATGATGTTAAGCATCTTTTCATGTGCTTATCAACTGTAAATCTTCCTCGGTGAGGTGTTTGTTCAGATTTCTTGCCCATTTTTAATAGAGTTGTTTGTTTTATGGTTGAGTTATACAACTCTTCATATATTCTGGATACAAATGCTTCATCAATTATTTGATTTGCAGATAATTTCTCCAAGTCTGCATTTGAGATCTTTTATTGAATTTTAATGTGTAGATTTCATTTTCAGGAAAGAAATGATAAATTTCTAACTCACAGTTTCTTAGTAGTTGACTTCAATGACTAGGGAATGGGAATGGGAGGAAGATGGCAATGTAACACATTTATCTTTCTATGTCCTTAAATATGTTTTCAAGTTTCTTGTGTGTGTATAGTTTATCTACTCAAACCATCCATTATTCTCATAAAACATTTCGTAGATTCTGTCCACATTATGCTTTTAGACTGAGATTCTGGCCATTTATTCTAGGGCTAATAATCTTTTTCCTGAGCTATTTTTCTCTGATTTTTCCATATCTGTAGAAGGTAGAATATAATATATGGATAAATCCTCTCACTAAAATCAGCTGAAATGCTATGTTAAATGCAAAAACCATCTTAAATGTATCAAAGAGTGATTGTGAGAAATGACCATGCTTTCAAAATAAGGGGGAAATGTTCCTTGCCTCCATAGAGTATAGGAACATGGTAGGTGAAAAAAGGTTCCCTAAGTTCATTG
The DNA here is from genome assembly GCF_000164805.1 of Carlito syrichta. Classification (NCBI taxonomy): domain Eukaryota; kingdom Metazoa; phylum Chordata; class Mammalia; order Primates; family Tarsiidae; genus Carlito; species Carlito syrichta. Next base: position 28,185 of record NW_007260570.1, on the reverse strand, counting down.
CCCCAAAGCCAAGCGTGGAGGCTTACCATTTCCAGTTCCTTGCCTTTGGTTTTGCCAATCTCATGTGAGGGGGACCTGTTGGGAGTTCCAATCCCTGGGTAAGTAAACAGTCTCCTTCTTTGAAACTTACTCTCTAACTTCAGTGGAAATGCAGTAAACTTATTTGGCAAAGGAATCCATGAACACAGTTTAGATGGAAAAGGATGTATTAAGAGGCTTTATTCCCTCCCATAATCTCTATTAGCTTCCCCAAGCTACCACAAATAAGAAAATTTTCTTAGAAAATAGTACATACATTCTCAACAAATGCACCTTCAAGATAAGTGCCTTAGCCACTCTTTCTGTCAACTAGATTGCTGATCTAAAGCCAGTTCTATAAGGAAAGCCCGGACACCTCTACACACATGAAGCCTCTTCAATGGTTGCTGCCAATGACTTCAGGTCATAAGAGATTGAGTGTGAAGAGAACGTGGGTTTTGGAGTAATACTGGTCTGATTCTACCTCGGCCATTACCACTATTGTGTGGTTTGGGCATAGTATATATCATTTCTAAACTTTGATTTGTCTACCAATAAACTGAGGCAATATACCTTCAATTCTTGCAAGCTGTCAAGGTAGCATGGTTCTTTGCCCTTTAACACCTTCTTTATACCTACCTTCACTCATTGGGGATGAAACTTTCTCCACAACAGTCAAACAGTGCTACACTGTGAATGACAATCTATATCAATCTATGGAAGATATTTGTCTTGAAAGTGTCTTCTGTGAGACACATGAGAAGCCAGGAATTGCCTCCCTCTTTGCAAGCACTAGATGCAGCAGCAAAGCAAAGTCAGAACCTTTCAATTGTGGGTAGATAAGGAAAGAGGACTAGAGATTTAGGAAGGGAGAGCCCCTGGGTGCTCATGTGAAGGATACCAAGCACTCCCTACAGTTAGTGGGAGGGGAAGAATACAAAGATGCCTAAACCATCCTCCTAAGTTTGCATATACTTTTGATCAATCAAGGATCCTCAGCTCGAAGTAAGAAGTCTAACTAGAGACCACATTAAGTTGCACACAAACACACACTCTGTATATGGGTGAATAAAATGAAAAATCCTTCTCACAAGAATTTGCAACCAATAGTTAAGTCACCTGGGTGGACCAAAATGGGAATTCACTGATACTGTTAGTCCATTCAGCCTTGTAGGGCCTGAACTGAGCTATATACAATGATACAAGATCATCAATATGAAGCACCTAGACCAAGGTTTGGGAATGAATAATAAACAATAACTGTGTCCTTTCCTTGGAAGAGCAAAATACTCTAGAGTTAAAGGAGTTGGATCTCAGAATCAGAAGGACCTAAAGCCACTCAGAGCAGTTGTGATGAGGAGCAAAATGCTTAAAGCTCTGTAGGACTCAGTTCTGTGATAATAGACATTTTATCCAAAGAGCAATAGAGATTTAACACAATTGCTAATCACATTCATTACAACTCAGTGGCATTAATGATGATGATAGCAAAACTGACAAGGATTATGTTGATGATGATGACAAGGATCAGGATGGCAATGATGATGATTTTCTTTCTTTTTTTAAGTATTAAAACAAAGTTTATTAGCGAGAAAAAGTGAAGGAAGATTCACGGCAGAAAGACCTGCAATGGGGAAGCTTTTCAATGATAGAGCACCATGATGATGATTTTCTTTTCTAGGGCACCAACTACTCTAATGGAGAATTATGGAGGCCAAATCCTACCCCTAAGCATGGTATCACCCTGTGGGAAGGTATTTAGGTTAGAACAGACTTTCTAAGACCCTCTCAGATCAGAGCATGTGTGTTCGGTGTGTGTCAGGACAAGGGTTGTGTTGGGAAAGAGGTAACTAGTTTTATTCTCTCAAGTGTTTTCTGTGCTCTGTGAATTGATAAATTATCTAATTTCTACTCATCTTTCTTCCCATTTTAATGTTTAAATATAGTTTTTTATTATTGTAGTGTAATATGGGCTCATGGCAGAAATGTTTAAAATGATCTATTACATATTTAAAATAGCCCATAATCCTCACATCAGAGAGACATTATTGCATTTCATTCTAGTCAGTTATACACCCTCCTGTTGCTGCCCCAATACTAAATCTCTCTCAAGTTGATGACCTCAGTAGCCCCTAACCCTCCACTATCCAAATGACATTTCCCAGGTCATATCACTCTTACACTTAGGGGCTAGTTCTCACTTTCCCCCTTTGCCTCACATCCATCCAATCTTTCCATATTCCTTGCCTTTAGGTGATTAATTATCTTTCACTCTGAAAAAAGGACTCAGGTGACAACTGCATCATCATTCCTCTGCGATCCCCACATCTGCTGCTGTCTTTTCAGCCTTCTTACCAGTGATGATGGATGTTCCCCCTCCTGTTTAAGACCACTCCCCCACTGGGGCACAAAAATCAGGCCCCTCTCAAGCAGTCCCCTGACACTGAAGCCAGATAAGAACATCTTAAAAAAGAAAGTTATAGGTTAATATACCTGATGAACATAGCTGCATAATATCTGAACAAAATACTAGCAAACTGATTTCAGCAGCACATTGAAAGAATCACACATCATGATCAAGTGGAATATTTCCCTGGGATGCAAGGATTGTTCAACATCTGCAAATAGGTAAATATGATACATAACATAAATGCAATTAAAAGTAGAAATCATATGATCATTTCATTAGATGTGGAAAAATCATCTGAATAAAAACTAACCTCTTTCATGATTTAAAAACTCGCAACAAATTAAGTACAGAAGAAATGTACCTCAACACAATATAGACCATGTTCGACAAGTCTTCAGGTAATCTCATACTCAACAGTTAAAATCTGAAAGCTTTTCCTCTAATATCAGGACAAATGTGATCACTCATTACTTTTAATTAAAATAATATTGGAAATCCTAGGAGAGCAATTAGACAAAGAAAAGAACCTAAAATATAAATGGAGAAGAAAAATTATCTCTGCAGATAACATGACCTTATATATAGAAAACCCTTAAGACTTTACACACACAGACACACACACAAAACTGTTAGAACTTCAAACATACACACAAAACTTACCACCTCATTTAATGAAGTTACGGGATAAAAAATCAACATTAAAAAATTAGGTGACCAGGCTCAGTGGCTCAGCCTGTAATCCCAGCACTTTGGGAGGTCAAGGTCAGTGGATTGCATGAGCCTGCAGGTTCAAGACCAGCCTGGGCAACTTGGCGAGACCTCATCTCTACAATAAAAAAAAATATTAGGCAGGCATGGTAGTGCATGCCTGTAGTTCTGGCTACTTGGAAGGCTGAGGAGGAAGGATTGGCTGGGGCCAGCAGTTTGACACTGGGGTGGCCGTGAGCAAGTGACTGCACTCCAGCCTGGGTAACAGAGTGAAACTCCAACTCAAAAAAAAAAAAAAAAAATCAGATGCATTTTGTATATTAACAACAAAATGTCTGAAAAAGAAATTAAGAAAATAATTCCATTTACAATTGCATCCAAGACAATAAGGTATTTAAGAATTAATTTAACTGAGGGGGTGAAAGCTCCATATACTGAACACCATAAGACATTGCTTCAAGAGATTGAAGGAGACACAATACATGGAATGATATTTCATGTTCATGGGTGGGAAGAATTAATATTGTTATAATGTCTGTGCAACCCAGCACGATCTGTAGATTTGATGCCATTTCTATTAATATTCCAATCACACTTTTTATAGAAATAGATAAAACAATCCTAAAATTGAATTTGGAACAACAAGACACTGACTAGCCAAAACAATGAAGAGAGAGAAGAACAAAACTGAAGGCATCACACTTTCTGATTTCAAATTATATTGCAAAGCTACAATAACCAAAACAGTGCAGTGCCGGCACAAAAAAACATATGCAGATCAATGGAGAAGAATAAAAACCCCAGAAATATTTAACAAGTACACCAAGAATATACAGTGAACAAAGGATAGTCTGCTCAATAAATGTCCAATGTTTGAAAAACTAGATTTCCACAAGCAAAGAAATAAAATTAAATAAAATCAGTTAACACAAAAATTAACTCAACATGTATAAAAGTCTTAAATGTAAGACCTGAATATGTAAGACTCTTTGAGAAAAACATTGAGAAATGATGCCTGACATTGACCTTGGTGATGATTTTTTGGATATGACACCAAAGCACAAGAAACATAAGCAAAAATTAAGTGAAACTACATCAAGCAGCATTTGCACAGCATTTGCACAGCAATGAAAACAATCAAGCAAATTAAAAGGAAACCTGCAGAATGGAAGAACATATTTGGACACCATGTATCTGGGAAGGTTTTAATATCCAAAATCTATAAGAAACTCATACAACTGAACAGCAAAATAATAATAATAATGATGATGTCATTTAAAAATGGACAAAGTACCTAAATAGATATGCATTCAGAGAAGACATAGAAGCAGCTAACAGGTACATGAAAAGGCACTCAACTTCCCTTTTTATCAGAGATATGCATATTAAAACCACAATGAGATATCACCTCACACCTGTTAGGATGGCTATCATCAAAAGTCAAGAGATAAGTTGTGGAGAGCGCAGCCTGAGCCAAGATGGCGCCTGGGACCTCTGCCAAGTCCCATGATTAGGCGCATGATATACCGCCGGGCCCTCCTTCACTGCGCACCGCGCAAGTGCAACGCTGCAGAGCCTATGAACTGCTGACACGCTGGTACGGGACTTGTGGGTGGAGACCAAGGGATATAAGTACGGGACAACGGGGAAGAAGGAGAAGAAGAAGAAAGAAGAAGAAGAAGAAGAAGAAAGAGAAGAAGAAGCTAGAAGAAGAGAAGAAGCTAGAAGAAGAAAGAAGAAGAAGCTGGCATGGTGTAAAGGCTGAATAAACCGCTTTGAGAAGAACACGTTGTTGTTGCCTCCTTCCTGCTGGTCAGGGGTGAGCGACAAGTGGTGGCCCGTACGGGGACCTCAGCTGTTCAGAACTCATCGCGGACAGGGTGACTAGA
>NW_007260570.1:22644-22866 GCF_000164805.1 Carlito syrichta | reverse complement strand
TAGCACCACAGACTGGCCGCCGGGGTGGCCCACACAGCAGTCAGACCAAACCTTAACAGGGTACGCCCAGATGCCGCAGATTAGTTCTCGCTTGTTGCCATGGAAAGATGAAGAGGGCCACCATGAGGATTTCCAGCCCTATGTGCTGAAGGTCCCAATTTCTCTATGGGGCCGAGATATATTACGGCTTATGGGTTACAAGCTAACAAATGAAGGATGTTA
>NW_007260570.1:0-22033 GCF_000164805.1 Carlito syrichta | reverse complement strand
ACGCTGGTACGGGACTTGTGGGTGGAGACCAAGGGATATAAGTACGGGACAACGGGGAAGAAGGAGAAGAAGAAGAAAGAAGAAGAAGAAAGAGAAGAAGAAGCTAGAAGAAGAGAAGAAGCTAGAAGAAGAAAGAAGAAGCTGGCATGGTGTAAAGGCTGAATAAACCGCTTTGAGAAGAACACGTTGTTGCCTTCTTCCTGCTGGTCAGGCAGGCGACAATAAGTCTTGCTGAAGATGCAGAGTAAGAGAACCCTTGTACACTGTTGGTACAGCCACTATGAAAAACTGTATGGAGTTTTCTCAAAAAATTAAAACTAGAACTTCCATATCATCCAGTAACACCACTTCTTGAGTATATATCCAAAGGAAATGAAGTCAGTACCTCAAAGAGTTGTGTTCCCATATTCAGTGCCACATTATTCCTAATAGCCAAGACATGGAAGCAACCTAAGTGTACATCAACAAACTAATATATAAAGCAACTGTAGTATATATACACAGTCGATAGTATTCACCTATACAAAGCAATTAATTCTCTCATTTCAACAACATGATGAATCTTGAGAACATTATGCTAAGAGAAATAAGTCAAGTAGAGAAAATACTATATGATCTCATTTGTATGTGGAATCTAAAAAAGTTGAACTCATAGAAACAGACAATAAAATCGTGGTTGCCATACTGGGGAAGTGAGGAAATGGAATGATATTAGTCAAGTGGTACACATTTTCATAAGATTTCTATAAAACCAATAAAATCAATAAGTTCTGGGAGTGTATGGCATGGTATCTATGGTTAGCGATATTGTATTATATGCTTGGTATTTGCTAAGTGAGTTGGTTTTCAATTCTCCCATCACACACACACATACACACACACACACACACAACTATGTGAGCTAATGATAGGTTAATTAGTTTGTGGTAATTCTTTCACAATGGATACATATATCAAAACATCATATTGTGTAAAGTAAAATAGTCTATATTTGTTTGTCAATGAAACTTTAAAAAGGTTGGAGGAAAAGATTACTGTAAACAGAAACTAATCAAGTTGTACACCTTAAATATACACAATTTATTTTATTTTAAAGGTGTAGGGTACAAGTCAGGATTGAGTACATAAGTGGTCTAAGTACAGGGGAAGTTGTGGGCCTCCCACTGAACCTCACTTTGCCTGGATGAGGAGCAGGCACCCTTTTTGATGTTATGTGCCCTCCCTCCATCCCTCCCCTCATGGTGTCCTGCGACTGCCAATTCCCTTTTTGTAGTATTATGATAGGTGTTCAGGGTCCACTTATGAATGAGAACATGTGTTACTCAGTCCTTTGTTTCTGTGATAAATTACTGGTATGATAGACTCCAAACCCATCCAAGTTGCTTCGAGTCCATAATTTTGTCTTTATTTATGGCTGTGTAATATTTCATTGTGCATATGTACCCCTTTTTAAAAATCCAGTTCAGTTTTGAGGGGCAGCATGTTGGTTCCCTGTTTTTGCTATTGTGAATAGTGCTGCGATACATATGCATGCACAGGTATCTTTTCTGTAGAATGATTTGAGTTCCTCCAGGCACATTCCCAGAAGATGGATTGTTGGGTCATATGGAAGGTCAATTTCTAGTTCTTTTAGAAACCACCATGCTGTTTTCCATAGAGGTTGAACTAGTTTGTAGTCCCATCAACAGTGTAGAAGTGTTTCCTTTTCTCCGCATCCTCACCAGCATCTGCTGTTGTTTGTTTTATTAATGATGGCCATTCTTACTGGACTAAGGTGGCATCTCAATGTGGTTTTGATTTGCATTTCTCTGATGAACATTTTTCATCTCTGAGCATTTTTTCATGCGTCCATTGGCTGCTCATATATCTTCTTTTGAGAAGTGTCTATGCACGTCTTTGCCCATTTTAAAATTGGGCTGTTTTTTTTTTTTTCTCCTTTAAGCATGTTTGGGTTCCTTGAAGATCCTAGATGTTAGGACTTTGTCAGATATAGTTGGCAAATATTTTTTCCCATTCTGTGGGCTGTCTCCCTGCTTTCACGATGGTTTCTTTTGCTTTGCAGAAGCTTTTCAGCTTGATAAGGTCCTACTTGTCTATCTTATCTCTTAAGGCATGGGCTTTTGTGGTTTTGATGAGGAATTGGTGGCCTATGTTGATTTCTGTAACAGTATTTCCTGCTGTTTCAAAGATTCTTATAGTTAGAGGTTTTATGTTTAGGTCTTTGATCCATGTAAAGTTTTGTGTATGATGCTAGGTTGGGTTCCTGCTTCATTCTTTTTCATGTGGTCAGTCAGTTTTCCCAGCACCATTGATTGAATAAGTTCTCTCCCCAGTAGCTATTGGTGGAGGCTTTGTCAAAGATGAGTTGGTTGAGATTTTGGCATTTTTGCTTCTGAAAAGCAATTCTATTCCATTGGTCTATATTTCTGTTCTTTCTACCAATACCAGGGCATTTTGATTATTGTAGTCTTGTAATAAAGTTTAAAGTCTGGTAGTGTGACACTATCCACTTTATTTCTTTTGCTGAGGATTGTTTTGGCCCTCCATGGTCATTTTTGTTTCCATATGAATTTCTGTATTGTTGTTTCCAGGTCTGGGAAGAATGATGCTGGTATTGAGTCTGTAGATTGCCTTGGGTAGGATGGATATCTGAACAATGTTGATTCTTCCAATCCATGAGCTTGGAATATTTTTTCATTTATTTGTATCTTTGGTTTCTTTGAGTATTGTTTCATAGTTTTCTTTGTAATGGTCTTTCACTTTTCTGGTTCACTTCTCTGGCCAAGGTGTTTCTTTTTTTTTCTTTGTAGCTATTGTGAATGGGATTGTATTTTTTATTTGGTTCTCTGCCTGCTTGTTGTTGCGGTATAAAACATACACAACTTTTATTTGTCAATTTTCTTTAATGAAACTGAAAGGAAAAAAGAAGGATCAGCCTCCTCTGTCTTCTACATCATCAGTTTCCCACTCTACTTGTTCATTCACTTCTGCACACAAACATGCTGTACTATCTCCCATTGGAACAATCAAAATAAAACTAAATAAATGGAAAACAATATCCTACCATAAAAATTCACCATTTTATCCCATGTTTCCCTCCAACTATGAGCTGTTAACACTCCCTATAGAAAAATCCCATGAACCAAACCCGGGAAAGGAGTCCCCAGAACATGGCAGGCCTCGTGCCTTGTGCAACTTCTCCCCAGGGATCTGGTGTCCCCTCTGCTCTCCAGAGGAGTCCCCACAGATCATCCGTGTCCCCAGGCAGATCATGGGGCCTCAGGATCCTTTCCTGGGACTGCAGTATCCACACCCCAGGGTTTGGGAGGAGGTAACTCCTGTGGGGCCCACGAGGCTCTTTGTGGCTCCTGCACTGTCCTACAAATCCCCAGGTAGGGAGAGGAACACATTTCCTGATGTGGCACTGAGGAGAGACAACAGTACTGGGGGGTCTTATCAAGTTCAGGACATTCGTTGCTGATTCCTCTGGCGAGGAGGGAGCCAGGGAATGGTGACAAGTCCAGATGGGAACCTCCAACCACATTATGAAAAGGCAACACGTGATTTCATAACTCGCGATTTTGGGTACAAGAAAGCTGAGGAAGTAGTGACCGATAAGAAGATGACCAGGAAAAAAGAAACGGAAGGAAAAAAAAAAAAAGAGGGAGAGGGGAGTGGGAGGCCCTACAGTCTGGAGCCAATTGCCAGGTGCGTTTTATTGTATCTCAAGTTGGGGAGGAATCTGGGCAGCAGGTGCGACCTGGGGACCCAATGAGACCCGCCCCCGCGAGTCGCCGGCTCCTCCCTGCCTGTGTCCTCCGCACTCGGCCTCTTCTGCCAATTATCCCCCATCCTCCTGCCCCTCTGACTATGACCCCGACTCAGACTTTCTTGCCCTCGGGACTACCGGAAGTGACTCACATGAGGGCGGAGTCCCTCATTTCTTGAGGGGTTTCTGTTGTGATCCCCGCAGAATAATCTGGAGATTTGTCTTTCCTCGGTGGAGTTTGGTTGCATGAGCTTTCCAGAACTAGCCTCTTGGATTTGAGGCAACAATAATTGGCTTATTTTGTTTTGAAAGAGTATGTACGTATGTTTGTGTTTGTGTATGTGTACGTTTGGGTGTATGTATGTGCATGATTGTGTATGTTTGTGTTTACATGTTTGTGTGTGTATGTTGTGTGTGTGTGTTTTGTGTGCCTTCATCAATAAACCAAAAACCAGAACCTGGAGAGGGTGGAGAAAAGGGAATGCTTCTACACTGTTGATGGGAGTGCAGGCTAGTTCAGCCTATATGGAAAGCCGGGTGGCGATTCCCAAAAGAGCTAAAAATTGACTTTCCTTACCATCCAGCAGTCCCTCTTCTGGGAATATATCTGGAGGAACATAAATTGTTGTACAAAAAAAGACACCTGCACATGCATGCTTATAACTGCACTCTTCACAATAGCAAAAATGTGGAACCAACCCCACTGCTCATCAAAAGTGGACTGGATAAAGAAAATGTGGTACATATATATGATGGAGTATTATGCAGCCAAGATGAATAAAATCATGCAATTTGCAGCAAATTGGATGGAGTCGAAGACCACCATACTTAGTAATCTATCATAGAAACAAAGAGTTGAACACCGAATGTTCTCATAAGTGGGACCTGAACATTAATCACATTAGCACAAAGGACAGATTGGAAGTTGATGGACACTGTCAGGAGAGGGAGGGAGGGGGCACATAGCATCACAGAGTGTATCTGGTCCTCAACCAGAGGAAGTGAGGGCCAGTTAGAGGTCCAAACTTCACCTGCAGCAGCCTGCTTGTGTACCTAATCCTCACTTGTACCCCACATATTTATGATAAAAAAGAAGGCACGCAAAATAAACTATTTTTTAATTTTTTAATTTTTATTCTTTTGAGTTGGAGTCTCACTCTGTTGCCCAGACTGTAGTGCAGTGGCCTGTCCTGGCCACTGCAGTCTTGACCTGCTGGACTCCTGTGATCCTTCTGCCTCAGCCTTCCAAGTAGCTGGAACTACAGGCGTGTGCTACCACGCCCGGCTAATTTTTTTTGACTTACTGTAGAGATGAGGTCTCGCCAAGTTGCCCAGGCGGGTCTCAAACCTGTGGGCTCAGGTAATCCACTCACCTCAGCCTCCCAAAGTGCTGGGATTACAGGCTGAGCCACGGAGCCCGGCTAACTATTTTTTTTAAAGAAAAGAAATACAAGGGATATGACCCAGACTTAAGAAGTGGGAAACAGTGTTGGATACACAGGCCAGTTCTGTGAACACTATTTCATAGGTAAAATAAATAGGATGTCACATCCAAATAAATGTATTTGAGAAGAATGCTTAAATAGCTAAAAAGGTTTTCAGTTTTATCCAGTATGAGTTTAGGGAGCAACCATACATGTCATGTAATTTATGATAGTTCCATCTTTGGAATTGTTTTACTTTTGCTTGTTTCAAGTAGTTTATTGTATTTCCTTATTGCTACAATTCTGCTTCCATTCTACAATTTTCTTTATTTTTATGGGGTCAATCCTTGTATCATCTCAATTAATATGTCATCTTTAATAATTAAATCATATTTGCCTTGTATTTCTAAAGAAAATTATATATTTGTTAGAGTATTATTTACTGAAACCATATTTATGGTGAAATGCTTAGTTTACCAATGTTTAACTACTTTCTTTACAGATGGCCTTGCAAACTTAGTATCAACCACCCCAACCTGTATCATTGATTTGGTAGCAGGCTGTCTCAACTTCTAATTTATCAAAATAACAAATTTGCATTTGGTGGAAGCATTACTCTTGGGAATTTCACCAACCCCGAAGCTTAGGTGATAGAAAGCAGAAAATTTTAAGATTATAGGAGCAATTGTATAATAATGCTTATAAACATATTATACTATCAACTTTTTAACCTGAAAATAAGTCCTCTAACTTTATTCATTGTTTAAAAAGTTCTGTAGGCTATTCTATGTCTTTTTTGTTTTCAAATACAATTTTTAAATCAGTTCACTAATTTGTAAAAATAAAAAAGCCTCGTAGAAATTATTTTGGTTATTTAGTTGAATTTCTGGAAGAATGTGTGAAGGACTTTATTTAACAGGTGAGTCTTGCTATCCATGGAAAAGGGATCGGTTTATTTAAATCTTCTTTACTTTCTCTCCACACTTCTTGCTTTTGGTGTCTTGGTTTTCAGATTATTAGATATCATTTGTACAATTTATTCCTAAATATGTTTTGGTTTTCTCACCATTATACTTGAAAAGATTTAAAAATTTGTCTCTAATTGTTTGTAGCATATATATACATAACTATATATGAACACTTTTTGAGTATGTTTTTGGCTTTGTTTCTGTTTTGTTTTGGTTTTGGATTTATATTACTTTTGTAGCCTATGTTTGGGTAAAATTTTATTGAAGTTTTGTTTTTGTTTTTATCTACAGTCTTCAGTGATACTAGTCAGTAATTTTCTTTCTTTATTTTTAATTCTTTCCTTTCTTCCTTCCATTTTGTTAAGTTTTAATTTTCAATAAATTTGTCCATTTCAATGAAGCTGGCAACAATATTCGGAGTGTCATCTTATTATTCTTTTAATGTCTATGAAATCTGTGGTGATAATTTGTTTTTCATTCCTGATACTGGTGATTTTTTTTCTCTCTTCATTTGTTCATTAGTCTTACTAGAAGTTTGCCAATTTAATAAATAAGCAAATTGACCTCAGTTAGCTCTATTGCCATGTGCTTTCTCTGTCTATTTGATTTCTTCTTTTATCTTTATGATTTCCTCCCTTTTACTTACCTTGGGTTTATTTTGCTCTCCTTTTTCTAGTTTCTTAAGGTGGAACTGAATTTAGATCTTTCTTCCTTTCTAATTGAAGCACTTAAAACATCAAGTTTCCCCCAGGATTTAACTTGCATTCCACAAATTTAGGTATGTTGTTTTTGTTATTTAATTCAAAATATTTTCTTATTTCTCTGTTGATTTTGTCTTTGACCTTTGATTTATATTGAAATATATTTTTACATTCTGCATAATTGAGGTTTTTAAAATATCTTATTGGTTTTACTTTGTAGTTTGATATTATCATAGTCAGAAAATACACCCTGATGACTTTTATCCTGTTAAATTAATTGAGACTTGTTTTTCTAGAACAGGATATTGCTCTGAAATTGCACATTGTTTCTACATCATGCACCAGGGAAAGAGGTTTATTCTTCCATTGGATGATAGTGCTTTCAGACCGTCTGTTTCTACTAACGTTTTGTTTAGTCCTATCAATTACAGAGAGGAGTGATTGTGGAATTGGAGGAATATTCTTTTGATTTGTTTTTTTACTTATCCATATATGACATCAAAGTGTCTACAGCTTGGTCATGTTTGGGTCCATATATGACCTCAAAGTGTCTACAGCTTGGTCATGTTTGGGTCCTAACTACTTCTTTGGAAAATAGAGCTCAAGAGAATTTTCAGCCTCCCTGGGAGAGCCCAACATGAGGTAGGCCATCTCTGAACCCTGGGAAGCCAAGGGGTATGGATATCTTTGAAGAGAATTGTATAAAGAAAAATGACTTCTTCCCTCAGACTGGTTCTATCAAGGAGAAGGTGTCCATAGGCCAGATTCAGTGAAGGAGTCTCCAGACCACCATGGGCCTCATACTCTTGTGCAACTCCTCCCAGTTATCTGGTGTCCCCTCTGCTCTTCAGAGAACAAGTCCCCAGCAGACATTCCGTGCCCTCCAGCAAATCATAGGGTCCCAGGACAACTCTCTTCTGGAAATGAAATGCCCATAGACACCTCGGAGTTTGGGAAGAGGTGATTCCTTTGGGGTCTAGGAGGCTCTCTGAGGCTCCTCCGCTCATGCCTCCACTACATTGACTAGGAATCCCTGGGCTTTTCCCTGAGGTGACACCATCCTGCTTCCTTCTTTCCCCTTCCTTCCACTTTTTCTCAGAGCCTTCTCCTACTGACTCCATTCTCCACTGCAGGACTCCCATTCACCCTTTCTCTCCCTTCTCATTACATCAGTTCCATAGTTCAGAAAAGAACAGATATGCTGGATGAAGCCAGGCATTTAAAAAAAAATGTTTTCAGTGCACCCTTGGGGGAATTTGAGAACAATAATGTTTTATTTGGTTTCAAAGGGCTTGCCCCACAGCTGATACTTGCCTATGTGAAAAAATTATCTGACCAACCCATTGCCTAGAGAAGGAACCTGAGGTCAAGAACTCTGAGGATGCTTGCCTAAAATCATGACCTTCAGCTAAACCTCCCAGAACAGGACTTTGCAAGGACCCTATGAGTCAGAGACGACCCCAGCTCCTGGAGTGTTTCTGCTGCCTGTTGGGGAAACTGAATGGAAATGATTCAGACACTTTGTACATCAAATAAGCCATCTGTTCCCTTTGTGGGGATCCTCTTGTAGCCCCAGTTTCCCTGATGGTGTACCAAAGCTCCCAAGTGCATCCCTATAAGATAAGAAGAAATTAGACACTACAAGGGATGGAGAATTTCCCATCTATGAAACTGTTGCTTAAAGGTTGAAGATTGAGCTCCTGAGAGGAAGGACTACACCAAAATAGACCAAGACTTGAGATCTGCAGAATCAGGGCAGCAGCCCATGAGAAGGTAAAGGGACTAACCAGGAAAGTGACTAGGGTAGGAGTGGAGGTAACAAGGCAGCAGGCCCAGAAAGGGGACAGGGTTGCCTAGGTGGATGGGAAGGCAGATGGGAGCCTGCACCAAGAAAATGACCCTGGCAACAACCATCATAACTTTGAAGGTATCATAAGGGAATTACTCAACTTGGGGTATGCATTCATTAAAGTAAAAGATCACAGAGAGTAAGAAAGTAAACATGTAAAAGGGAAAAGCAGCCTCTGCCACTGGGATTGTAAAGGGGGGGGGGGATGAAATAGATGGCTTCAGCCTTGAAACAGGCATTACTCCCTTCCTGGAAGTTTTTCTTTGGAAGTTTCTCTTCTGTAAATATTGCAAGATAAATTGTATCCACTACACTTGCCTAATGAGCACATCTGTTAGCTTGCTGATGTCAGCAGAATATTGTGATAAGAACTCTGGAAAATGTCCAACTCTAACTTTAGCTAACCAAGATGTAAGCTAGGACTACTTAAGGGAGCTCTGAGTGGGGGCTCGGGGCCGTCTTGCTTGGAGCTCTCTTCCTGCAAGCGGTCGCCAGCTGGCAGAGCCTTGACTAATAAACTTCTCCTTTGTTAAAATTAAGTCGGTGGGCTGTTATTTAATCGCTCGGACCCTACTTTAAACATACCAGGCAATAAGTAAGTCCCTGGAAAACATCAAGATGTAGGTAAATAAAAATTAAGGGTGTTTAACATGTGGCTTAGTTTGAGTAATCATCTCATCAGTTAGTAGTTTTAACTCTGGCTCTCAATCTAGTCAAAAGCACCGGACACCTACACTGGGAGGATGAAAATGTATGTGTTGGGGAAGGGTACTATGAACCAAAGAGTTGGTTCTGAAAGCTAGTACATAATGTCTAAAACAGGAACATCTGAAATAGAATGAAAGTATGCTATCAAGAGACAAGAAGATGAAGAACAAAACATAATCTAAAAGGATTGGAAGTGGTTGTTTGTCATAAAGTTGATCAGTGAGAAGGGCTGAGAGGGAGTAGAAGGGAGACTATGTTTTGCAACAGGCAAATAAGGGGGAAGTAGATAGCACCAGGATCCAGCCTCACTCTGAGAATAAGGCTCAGCAGTGGTTCAGGATCCCAGGGACTGTCTTTGGCACTGAGTCTGCTGAAATGTGAAGAGAGACAAGAGCAGTCTTCTGGACCTTTGACCTGAACAGCCTGGTTTTCCTAGTCTGTCTTGGCCCGTTTCCAGAGGCTAATGTGACAAACTGCCTCTAAATTTATTCCATTGAGTGGAATTCCTCCCCTATCCTCCACTCCTCACTACCACCATTTTTGGAAGTGTTATTCTGCACACACTTGTGGATTTCTTTTTGGTAGTGGAGAATGATCAGATATAAGGGCACTCACCCAGCACAGCCAAAGGGAGGCAGCTCCATGGAATCCAGTGAAGACTAAAACCCACCAGGACCCCAGGTTGGAGGTGTAGTGAGATTCTCACACCAGAGGAAAAAATCTCCTAAGGGTAGGAAGAAAAACCCCAAATTGGGAAGTTATTCCTTATTTTACATAGAGTGCAGGCATGATGGGAAAGCAGAGAGGCAAGGGAGGATATTGTAGGAAATGGTGCTGGGGAGAGGTGGTCATGGGGGAGGGGCACTTAGGACTCCCAGACACTGGTTGGGGGAGGGGAGGCAAGTACAACCTTTGATCAAGATGGAAACTTGAAGGTTCGTAAAATTACTAAGTGAAGACTGCATGCATTTTAAGGACCTTGATGTATGCTGTATTTTACAACTGACAGTTAAGGAGCAAGATGGGAAACTTCATAAATAAAAACAAGCTGAGTGAGGTAGAATCAATTATCAGCCCCAGGTTCCACATTCTCAGAACCTTTTACCCAGGTGCTGGCTCTCTGACTTCCTGGACTCCCGACCCTCCAGCACCCAGTTTCCTCTCCTGTAGTGAGACTCGTGTGTCAAGAAGAAGAGATGGGCAGATGGACCCACGCTGAAGCCCTGTGCTTACAGATGAGAGAGCCCAGCTGAGCCTGGCAGAGCCTCATTATACGGAGAAAAAAATATCCACCTCAGCCCCAGCTCAGGGTTTCCATCCCCCATTCAGATCCCGAAATACTTAGGGTTCAGGTCAACCTGGTTTTGACCATGTATTCCTTCCCCTCACTGCTGGACCCTGGCTTTCCCCTCCCAACTCCAGACCCCAGGGCCATGTGCTAGGCTCAGGTGCATCATGGACACTGTTCCTTCTCAGTGGGCAAAACCTCAGGCCCTGCTGCTCTGGAAGATCTGGTCCAGTCTCCCCTGGAGGCCAAGTTGTCCCTTGCTGATGTGCTGGGACTGAGGGTGCTTCACCTCAGAAAGGGCTGGTGATAAGCACAGACTCTTCTTCCAACCATAGACTCCTCCAGAACAAGAAGGGACTGTCTCTAGGCCCCACGCCAAGCTGCAGTCATCCGCATAGGAACGGAGGCCCAAATTGTGTAAATCCGCCTATGTAGTGTCTGCCGCTGCTGGTCATGAGGAGCCCACAAGTCTTTAGGGGACACAGGATCTGAGGGGCTCCCACTAACATTTGTCCTAGGCTCAGGACACCATGGCTTGTCCCCCTCTCCTGGTCAGAGCTAGGCTTTTGGAATGAGCAACGATTCCATAGAGATTTTCAGTTCTGACTGCAAGTCACAATGGGCACTCAAGGAAGCCTTGAAACTCAGGAGACCAGGTTGAGGAGGAAGGCTAAGATTCTACAGCATGGTCTCCAACCTGAGAAGCTGTTTGCTCCTCTGCCCTGTTGGAAGGTCTGATATGGGAAAGGGGTGTGACCAGGGAGGGCCTGACCACACTGGTGGCTTCAGGATGGCGACCTGAGATCATGGCTGAGGGTCACAGCAGTGTCTGGGAAAGGAGTGGCCAATCCACTCCAAGCTGAGAGCAGGATCGCCGTTCCCAGCTGAAACCAGGCTCCTGAAATTCAGGCTCACTCAGCAGGTGCTCAGCTTCCATCCTTCCTCATTCACTTCTTGGCCTCACTCAAGTAGGACCTGCACCCTGCTGAAAGGGTATTCTGTCCTTTAGATGGTGATCTAAAAATGTGTGTGATTCGCCAAACTGTTCTCCACAGAGGTTGTATTAGTTTTCACTCCCACCAACATTGCAGAAGTGTTCCCTTTTCACCACATCCTCTCTAGCATCTGTTGTTTTTTTAGCTTATTGATGATGGACATCCTGACTGGAGTTAGGTGGTATCTCAGTGTGGTTTTAATTTGCATTTCTTTGATGTCTAGTGAGGCTGAGAATTTTTTCATGTATCTGTTGGCTGCTTGTATGCCTTTTTTTGAGAAATGTCTATTCATATCTTTCCCCCATTTTGTAATGTTTTTTTTTTTTTAGCCATGTTTGCATTCCTTATAGATACTAGGTGTTAGGCCTGTGTTAGACATACAGTTGGCAAATATTTTTTCCCAGTCTGTGGGCTGTCTCTTTGCTCTCTTGATGGTTTCTTTGGCTTGTGGCAGCTTGTCAGTTTGATGAGGTCCCACTTATCTATCTTGTGTCATGGGCACTTGGGGTTTTGATCAGGAATTGATTGCCAGTTCCAATTTCCATAAGGGTGTCTCCTGTATTTTCTAAGAATATTATAGCTTGAGGTTGTACATTTAGGTCTTTGATCCATTTCGAGTTAATTTTTGTGTAGGCTGATATGTAGGGGTTTTGTTTTAATCATGTGGTCAGCCAGTTTTTCCAGTGCCACTTACTGAATTAGTTCTCCTGTCCCCAGTGGTTGTCGGTGGAGGCTTTGTCAAAGATGAGTTGCTTGAGAAATTGAGGTTTTGCTTCTAGAATCTCTCTCCTGTTTCATTGGTCTATATGCCTGTTCTTATACCAATACCAGGCTGTTTTGATTATTACAGCTTTATAATATAGTTTAAAGTCTGGGAGTGTGATACCCCTCGCTTTTTTTTTTTTTTTTTTGGTGAGAATTGTTTAGACTATTTGTGGTCATTTGTGTTTCCACATGAATTCCTGTATTATCATTTCCAGGTTTGAGAAGAATACTGCTGGTAATTTATTGGGTATTGTGTTAAATCTGTAGGTTGCCTTGGGTGGAATGGATCTCTTAACAATGTTCATTCTTCCAATCCATGAGCATGGACTATTTTTCTGTTTGTTTGTGTCATCTTTGATTTCTTTGAGCAGCGTTTTGTATTCATTGTAAATGTAAAATATCTGAAAATCAACCTTCCATACAACCCCACAACCCCTATGGGGAATATACCCAGAGGAACTCAAATCACTCTATGAAAAAGACACCTGCACACATAAGTTTATTGCAGCATTGTTCACAATAGCAAAAACATGGAACCAATTGTTCTGCCCATCAAAAGAGGACTGGATAAAAAAATGTGATATATATATATAATGTAATATTATGCAGCCATAAAGAAGGACAAAATTCTGAAGTTCACAACAACATGGATGGACTTAGAATTCATAATACTTAGTGACCTATCACAGGAACAAAGATTGAGTACCACATGTTCTCACTTATAAGCGGACCTTAAACAATTATTGTAATACTATAAGAAAAGAGTTGGCAGTAGTGGGAAAATGGCAGGGGAGGGCGCGTCGGGTTTGGCAGCAGTGCCGGGGGAGGAAAGGCACACCTCATCACAAGGATACATGCATAATGAACATTTGTATTTCTAACCCCGAACTGTACCCCACATCTTTAAAAATAAGTGTGTGGGGGAGGGGAATGATAAGAATAGACACGAGCAGTGGAAAAACTTGGGACTGCAGGGTTGAGGTCCAGAAGAGGACCTGAAACTTTCCTTCACAGCAGGCAATTAGGTACTGAGCATTTAGAAACTATAGGCATGGTTTTTGTAATTCCCTATATGACTGACTAATGTCTACAGCTCTATCCTCAGTGAGTTCTGGCTGCTCTTGGGGAGAGCCAAGTCCAACAGACTCTCTTTTCTTTCTTTCTTTCTTTTTTTTGAGTCAGCTCTCACTCTAACACCCAGGCTGGAGTACAGTGGCACAATCATAACTCACCACAGCCTCAAACTCCTGGTTTCAAATGATCTACCTGCCTCAGCCTTCTTGGTTGCTGGTACAACAGGTGTGCACCAAATGCCTGGCTAATTTTCCTATTATTTGTAGAGATGATGTATGTTTTGTCACCCAGGCTTGTCTTGAATTCCTGGGATCAAGAAATTCTCCTGGCTCAGCTTCCCAAAGTGCTGGGATTATGGCATGAGCCACCACACCTAGCTCCAACAGACTTTTTAAATTTCACAGATGGCTCAGAGCAGACTACCTCTGCCTCTGTGACCAGGGAAGGAAGCCTGGGTATGAAGGTGTCTGAAAAAGTTATGCAAAGGAAAGGTCAAGTTCATTTTTGCTTTTCCTTATTGAACACAGATCGCCAGTTACCTAGTCTCAGGGGCTATAGTAACAGGACTAAAACTGGTCTCCTAGTTCCTATCTGTTTCTTCCCCATAAAGCCCATCTTCCTTCTTCTTGAAAAAGAGTAAACTCAGCAGTTCTCAGCTCCCAGGGCTTGAATTTGACCTCTGCTGCCTCACACCTGCCACACAGCCCAGGAAGGAAGAATATCCCCCAGGATGATCATAGTGCAAGACCCTGGGTGGAGCATGGTGGGGGGCTCAAGTGAGTGTGCAGGAGTGCAGGGTCCTGGTTGGACCACTGGAGCTGGCTCTCACTCAGGCTGTCCTTCAGGTCCTCACCTGCTCCCTTGTGGAGTTGAAAGGGTGCCCCCAGGGGAGGGAGGGAAGGACAAAGACATCATGCCTTTTGGACATTGCTGCAGAACAGGGGCAAGAGATGAAGGCTGAGGAGTAGTGATCCTGGCATGGACACCTAGACCACAGGGGCAAAGGAAATGGGTGTGTCTGGGACTCAAGACTTGGCAGTCAAGGGTGAAGCAAAAGAAGCAGCTTCCAAAACTGCAGGAGAAGGCAGCAGATAGAAAGCAAGGGAGTGGGTGTAAAAAAGTTGGGGAAGGGAATTCAAGCCAGAGGTGGGCTTTAGATGCCTTCCCAGGCCTTGGCTCCTCCTTGGACAGTGCCCAGCTCAGGCAGTCCTTGAACACTGCTGGCTCCTTCAAAGGTAACTTCCCACCCTGTTGCTTTCAAGAATTGGCAGTAGTGGGAAACTGGCAGGGGAGGGTGGGGGTAGGATGGGCAGCAGTGGGAAACCACCAGGGGCTGGGGGGGCATACCTCATCAACAAGGGTACCTGCAAAATGAACATTTGTATACCTGACCCTGAATTGTACCCCACATATTTAAAATTAACAATTGGAAAAGAAAAGCATCTGGGGGAAACCTGGGGAAGATGGCCACCCAGTCAATTGGACTATGTGAGTTCCAGTGTGAGTGAGTGTATGGAAAATTTTGTGTACGTCCCAGTGAGTGAGTGGGCATGCTTGGCTGACTGAGTGAGGGCTTGGAAGCAAGTGGCTAGTGCTATCCTGGTGAAGGGCTTGTGCCACAGCTGCTCAGCTTGGACATTAGTGATTCCCAGGAGGCAGAAGCCAAAGGCCATTTTTTTTAAAATAAAAAAAATCCTTCCCATGAAGAACATCCTGGGAGGAACTGACCAAGTGGGGGTTCATGAGTAAGTGGCCAGGGCACTCCTGGTGAAAAAGCTGGTGCTGCAGCTGCTCTGCTTGGTCCCTAGAGCTTCCTGGGTCACAGAAGCTGAGTGTCATTTTTTTTTAAACTGACAAAAGTCTTCCTGGGAAGAAGTGGTGGGTAGAAACTTACTGACTCCCAGTTCTTCACCACTGCAGCAGTGTTCAGCTTTTTGCTTTGGTTTCTGCTTTCATTGTTCTTTGTGTCCATCTTATTTCATTCTACTTTTCTCTGTTCTCCTCATTGCTGTTACTGTATCTTGGACTCAGGGGTGTACACACATATCAACTGCATCAGCATATAGAGTGGTGGTGGGGAGTGGGCCTTAGGGAACCTATACCACAATCAGTGAACATTGTGATTTGCGAGTAGTTTCTGAATCCTAGCTCCTCATCCTCTACCTTATTCAACTCTCAAAACTATAAGAGACACCAAGGTTTCCCACCCACAGTCCTGTTTCAAAATAGAACAAATCCAGAACCCAAATCAGGGAAGAATAGAGGGCTGGGCAAACATCAGAAGTGAAAACCTCTTCTACTGCCACTGAATAATGACATTAAAGAGGAAAGAAAGACATCTGTCAAAAATGAGGAAAAACCAATGGAAGACCACAGGTAATTTCAAGTGTAACAAAGAGGAAACTCTGGAAAAAATCCAACTTCAGAGCCAAACAAAAGAAATCACCAACAACTGGCCCCAGAATATGAAAGCGATTAGAGATTGGATGGAAAGAGTTAATAAGACTCAAGAAAAACAAGATGCAACACTGAAAGAACGTGTAACAGAGATTTTCGCTATAAAAAATTTCATCCAGAAAATAAATAACAAGATGACTAACATGGAAAGCAGAATTAATCAAGAAGAAGAAAGAATCTCAGAACTTGAAGACCAAAACATGGAATTAATCCAATCTGCACACAACATAGAAAGGAAACTCAGAAAGAAATAACAAAGCCTATATGAGATGTGTGATTAAATCAAGAGTCAGAAGCTATGCCTGATTGGTTTCCCAGAAAAGAAAGGGAAATGAAAAATACCTTGGAGCAAGTATTCCTGGTGCTTACCAAAGA
This sequence comes from Carlito syrichta, assembly GCF_000164805.1. Lineage (NCBI taxonomy): Eukaryota > Metazoa > Chordata > Mammalia > Primates > Tarsiidae > Carlito > Carlito syrichta. The sequence goes on along the minus strand of NW_007260570.1, from coordinate 5,660 downwards.
AAACTTTCCCCATTTCACCAGAGATGTGACCATCCAGACACAAGAGATACAGAGAACCCCTACCAGATGTCAAATGAGAAAACCAGCAATTCACCTACACAAAGTAGGCACAAAAGAAAAATCCTAAAGGCAGCAAGAGAGAAAGGATAGACTACCTACTGGGGAAAGCCAATCAAAGTAGCAGTTGACTTATCAGCAGAAACACTACAAGCAAGAAGGGACGGGAGTCCAATATTCAAAGTCCTCAAAGATAAACAATTTCAACCAAGAATTTCCTACCTAGCCAAGCTCAGCTTCATCTGTGATGGAGAATTAAAATGATTCCCAGACATCCAATGCATAAGAGATTATGCAGCTTCCAGACCAGCTTACAGGAGATGCTTAAAAAGGTATGAAGCACAGAAGAATGAAAGACAAAAAAAATAATAACCACACACTTCCCAAGAGAACAACAGAGCACATGAATGAACAGACAATACATCACAACAGCAAACTTCAAAAAACACACATACATCAACCCCAAAGCTAGAAGAAAACAAGCAAACAAAGAAAAACTTTATAAGAACCTCATGGCAGGAATAAATAATCAGCCTGGATGTAAATGGACTAAATGCACCACTGAAAAGACTCAGAATGGCAAACTGGGTAAGAAATCATGACCCAGTTATTTGCTGCATCTAGGAAATTCATCTCACCACAAGGGATGCACACAGACTCAAAGTTAGAAGATGGAAAACAAGTTTCCAGGCAAATGGATCACAAAAGAAGGCAGGAGTTGCAATCTTAATATCAGACAAAACAAACTTTAAGCTATCAAAAATTTGAAAAAGATGCAAAAGGACACTACATAATAATAAAAGGTTCAATCCATCAACAAGAAATATCCATCCTAAACATATACACACCCAACACAGGAGCACCAACATTTATAAAACAACTACTAAGTAAACTAAAACAAGATATTGACTCTAACACTATTATAGTAGGGAACTTGAATACCCCAATAACAGACCTAGATAGATCATCAAAGCAAAAAATTAACAAGGAGATCAAGAACCTAATCTTGACACATGACCAAATGGACTTAATAGATACCTACATAATATTCCACCCAACTACCACAGAATATACATTCTACTAACCACACACAGAACATACTCAAAGATCAATCACTTTATCAGGCATAAATCATGCATAAATAATTCCATAAGGTTGAAATATTGCCATGCACCTTCTCAGACAACAGTGGAATAAAAATAAATACCAACACCAACAAAATTTCCCAAAGCCCACAAAGACATGGTCACTAAACAGAATGATGCTGAACAGCTACTGGGTCAATACCAAAATCAAAACAGAAATTAAAAGATTCCTGGAAACAAATGAAAATGAAAAAAAAATCTTACCAAAACCTCTAGGATGCCATGAAAACAGTTCTAAGAGGGGAATTTATATCTCTACAAACACATATCAAGAAAATGAAAAGATCACAAGTGAACAGCCTAACAAATCACCTAAGGGAGGTGGAAAGAGAAGACTACCAAAACCCAAACTTTAGCAGAAGAATCCAGATCATCAAACTAAGATCCCAAATATGGGACATAAAAGACAAAAATTTCATAAAAAACATCAACAAAACAAAAAGCTTCTTCTTTGAAAGAATTAACAAGATCATTGGACTCCTAGCCAGAATGACCAAGAAAAAGCCCAAATAAACACAATCAGAAACACAAAAGATCAAATCACAACTGACCCCGAGAAATACAGAAGATTATCAGAGATTACTATGTGCACCTATATGGAAACAAACTTGATAACCTAAATGAAATGGAGGACTTTCTGACATCACACAACCTTCCAAGGTTGAAACAAGCAGACATTGAGACACTAAATAGACCAATAACAACCTAGGAAATTGACTCTGTCATACAAAAACTACCTTCAAAAAAAAGCCCTGGACCGAATGTCTTTCCAGCAGAATTCTACAAAACCCATAAGGAGGAGCCGATACAAATCTTATTCAAGGCATTTCAGGCAATTGAGAAAGATGCAAATCCCCACAAATCATTTTATGAGGCTAACATCACACTGATACCCAAACCAGGTAAAGATTCGATTAAAAACAAAAAACAAAAAACAAAAAACAACGAAACTACAGGCCAGTATCCCTTATGAAAGTATATGCAAAAATCCTCAACAAGATTCTGGCAAATTGGATTAAAAAAGTCTCAAGATCATCCACAGTGACCAAGTAGGCTTAATTCCCAGGATGCAGTACTGGTTCAACATCTGCAAAACCATAAATGCAATTAAATCCAAGATAATCTGTCAAAAATCTGCTTGAACTTATAAAGGACTTTTGAAAAGTTTAGGGGTACAAAAGAAAGTTGCATTCTTATACACCAACAACAAGCAGGTGGAGAACCAAATAAAAAGCACAGTCCCATTCACAATAGCCACAAAAGAAGAAGTACCATGGCATTTTCCTAACCAGAGAAGTGAAATGCCTTTACAATGAGAACTACAAAACACTGCTCAAAGAAATCTAAGGGGACACAAACAAATGGGAAATATTTCATGCTCATGGATAGGAAGAATCAACATTGTTAAGATGTCCATTTTACCAAAGGCAATCTACAGAAACAACACAATGCCCATAAATTACCAACATCATTCTTCTCAGACCTGGAAATGACAATACAGAAATTCATTTGGAAACATAAACGACCACGAGTAGCCAAAACAATCCTTATCAAAAGAAACAAAGCTGGAGGTATCACATTTCCAGACTTCAAACTTTACTATAAGGCTACAGTAATCAAAACAGCCTGGTATTGGTACAAGAACAGGCATATGGAACAATGGAACAGGATAGCGATTCTGGAAGCAAAATCTCAATTTCTCAACCACCTCATCTTTGACAAAGCCTCCAACAACAACCACTAGGGAGAGGAGAACCTATTTGGTAAATGGTGCTGGGAAAACTGCATGCAAAAGATTGAAACAGGACCTCTACCTATCACCTCACACAAAAATTAACTCTAAATGGATCAAAGACCTAAATGTAAAACCTCAAACTATAAGAATCTTAGAAAATGCGGGAGAAACCCTTATATAAATTGGAACTGGCAACCAATTCCTGATCAAAACTCCAAGTGCCCATACCATAAGAGTTAAGATAAAGTGGGACCTCATCAAACTGACAAGCCTCTGCAAAGCAAAAGAAACCATCAAGGGAGCAAGGAGACAACCCACAAAATGGGAAAAAATATTTGCCAACTGTATATCTGACAAAGACCCAACATCTAGGATATACAAGGAACTCAAACATGCCAAAAGGAAAAAACAAATAGCCCCATTCAAAAATTGGCAAAAGACATGAATAGAAACTTCTCAAATGAAGATATACGGGCAGCCAACAGACACATGAAAAAGTGTTTAGCCTCACTAATGAGGAAAATGCAAATCATAACTACATTGAGATACCACCTAACACCAACAAGAATAGCCATTATTGACAAAACAAACAACAACAGATTTTGGTGAGGATGTGGAGAAAAAGATATGCTTCTACCATGCTGGAGAGAATGCAAATTTGCAACCTCTTCTGAAAACTGTGTGGCGATTTCTGAAAGAAATAGAAATTGACCTCCATATGTCACAGCAATCCCCCTATTGGGAATATACCTAGAGGAACTCAACTCATTCTACCAAAAAGGTAACTGCACATATATGTTTATTGTAGCACTAGTCACAATATCAAAAACATGGAACCAACTGTGCTGCCCATTGAAACTGGACTAGATTAAAAAATGTGGTACATATACACAATGGAATATTATGCAGTCATAAAGAAGGAAAAACATGGACTTTACAGCAACTTGGATGGATTTAGGGCCTATCATACTCAGTCACTCATAAGCAGACCTTGAACAATTATCATAATACTATAAGAAAGGGACTGACAGTCGTGGAAAACTGCCAGGGGAGGAGGGAATGGGATTGGCAGTTGTGGGAAACTGCCAGGGGAGCTGTGGGAACACCCCATCAACAAGGGTATCTGCGTAATGAACATTTGTATACCTAATGCTTTATTGTAACCCTCACTTTAAAATAAAAAATTTAAAAGTTAAAAAAAAAAGAATCTGACTTGTGTCTTCTAGGGAACTCCAAACTACCATTTGACAGTTTGGACTCAAGACCCTGCTTTTCCTCTCAGAGTCCAGGCAAAACTCTGGTCAGTCAGGAATGTCGGACCTACAGATTTCCCCACCAGTTAAACATGTTTTCCATTCATGATGAAAAAATAAAAAATTTGGAACCTGATAGAAATGACAATTGGTGAAGATAAGGGATGATTATGGACAATAGTTTTTTTTTTTTGGGGGGGGGGTTCTACACTTTTTTGCTTGACTTAATTTTTATTGTTTGTTAGCATTGCTATGGCAAAAACTGATTCAACTGTCTTCCTCTCTCAGAGGGCTGTCTTTGGCACCACACCCTGCCTCAGCCATCTTTAAATGAGGGCCATAAAGGTCGTACCTACCAGAGGGTGGTAGGAGGAGGATAGTTAATGTGTGTTTGGCTCTTATGCTGCTCACCTTACAGATGACTTCAAATATCACAAAACTCAGTTGATTCTAAGTTTTCATGTAATTGTTGATGTTCTCTGTTGGGGATACAGAACCAAATAAGTGGGGAACTCAGTTGTGCAATCTGAGTTAGGTTTCTGTTTGGTGAACATGGTGTGGGACTGCCAAGCATATTTCCTGCCCCACGAGTCATGCTCAGCAAGCCACCATTCCCAAGGACACTAGAGCTGGAGTTGTAGCACTATAGACAGAGAAAATCCCTTTTTTAGGAAACTGCTTCCAGTAATTATATGCCATAAATGTCCAGATAATTTTTTGAGTGATATATACATATAAATTTGCAAATACTTAATTTGTTTCTCTTTTCCACATATTAATAGGAAAAGTAATGATACTGCTTTACTCAGAGTGTCTGGCAAGTGCTTTAGAAATAGAATTTCCATTTTTTAAGTCATCAAAGACTTGGAGTTATACAGAAATGCTCCCACGGAAAAGAATGTCATTGAAAGGGAGCAGGGAGACGGGGCAAGATGGCGACGGCATAGGTGAACTTGTGAGATTCTCTGAACGGACCAAGACTGCAAACTGCTGAATAGACAGACTGTAAAACAGAGGGAAAAGTGAACAAAACCAGAAGACCCTCATAAGGAAGAACAGGTCATTGCAGAAGAGAAATAAAAGCAACCCCACCTTCCCTCAAAAACAGAATTGAAGAGGGGGAGGGAAAGGGGTAAAGGGAGAAAAATCTACAGAAATGAAGAAAAATCCAAAAGAAGAGTATGGGTCTCTCTCAGACGCCTGGGAGAGCAGACACTGAGAAAATTGACTTTGGAATACAAACAATGCAAAGTCCCCAGAATGAAGGGTCTCAAAATGCAAATGCAGATATCAAAACAATAATGGAGAGACTAAAAAGAATTGAGGAGACATCAAGAAGGAACTAGGAGGAGCTGATATCTGAGATAACAGTAATAAAGAATACTGTGAATGAAATAAATAACAAATTGATAAGCATGGAAAGCAGAATTACCCAAGCAGAAGAAAGAATCTCAGAGCTTGAGGACCAAA
>NW_007260569.1:890844-892265 GCF_000164805.1 Carlito syrichta | reverse complement strand
CCCTATTCAGTAAATGGTGCTGGGAAAACTGGTTGACCACATGCAGAAGATTGCAACAGGACCCCTATCTATCCCCATGCACAAAGGTTAACTCCAAATGGATCAGAGACCTAAATGTAAAACCTCAAACCATAAGAACCTTAGAAAAGGAAGGAAATACTCTCATGGAAATCGGAACTGGCATCCAATTCCTGTACAAAACCCGAAACCCACAGGACTTAAGAGAGAAGATAGACAAATGGGACCTTATTAAACTGACAAGCTTCTGCAAAGCCAAAGAAACCATCAAGAGAGCAGGAAGACAGCCTACAGACTGGGAAAAAGTCTTTGCCAACTCTAGGTCTGACAAAGGCTTAACATCCTGGATCTACAAGGAACTGAAACGTACTGAAAAGAAGAAAACAAACAACTACATTATAAAATGGGCAAAAGATATGAACAGACACTTCACAAAAGAAGACATTCGAGAAGCCAACAAACAGATGAAGAAATGCTCAACCTCACTAATCATCAGGGAGATGCAAATCAAAACCACACTGAGATACCACCTAACTCCAGTCAGAATGGCAATTATCAACAACTCAAAAAATAACAGCTGCTGGAGAGGGTGTGGTGAAAAGGGAACACTTCTACACTGCTGGTGGGAGTGTAAACTAGTGCAACCTCTGTGGAAAGCAGTGTGGCGATTCCTAAAAACTCTAAAAATTGACCTTCCATATGACCCTGCCATCCCCCTACTGGGAATATACCCTGAAGAACACAAATCACTCTATAAAAAAGATACCTGCACACGTATGTTTATCGCAGCGTTGTTCACAATAGCAAGAACCTGGAAACAACCATGCTGACCATCAAAAGAGGACTGGATTAAAAAAATGTGGTACATATACACGATGGAATACTATGCAGCCATAAAAAAGAACAAAATCATGAATTTCGCAGCAACCTGGATGGAACTAGAGTCTATAATACTGAGTGACCTCACACAGAAACAAAGATCAGAATATCACATGTTCTCACTCATATAATGGACCTTGAACATCCAATGTAATACTATAACAAAATGACTGACGGTACTAGGAAAATATGGGGGGGAGGGGGAGGGGATTAACAGTAGCAAATATCTGTCTGGGGCTGGGAAAACACCTCTTATCAACAGGGTGTCTGAATGAAACGTAATTGTACACCTAACCCTTAACTGTACCCCACAAAACTATAATAAAAATACTGATTAATTATTAAAAAAAAGAATGGAGCAAAAGCAAAGAAAAAACTGCCAAGAAGAAAAACATAATCAGAGAAAACCTCAGGAAGGAGATAGGCCTTCAACCTAGTTTCATAGAACCTATGAAATCAAGAAGCAGGAATGGGACATATTGTCACATACAGGGGAAGAGACAAGTGGTGGAAAATGAGCATGG
>NW_007260569.1:886976-890824 GCF_000164805.1 Carlito syrichta | reverse complement strand
GGTACTAGGAACTATGGGGGGGAGGGAGAGGGATTAACAGTAGCAAATATCTGTCTGGGGCTGGGAAAACACCTCTTATCAACAGGGTGTCTGAATGAAACTTAATTGTACACCTAACCCTTAACTGTACCCCACAAAACTATAATAAAAATACTGATTAATTATTAAAAAAAAAAATCTGAGTCATGTTGTCATTATTATATCTAATAAAATAAAATAAACAAGTCATTTATCTTATACTGAGGAATTAGTCATTTAAAAACACTTTCTAACCCAAATACAAAATATTTTAGATATGACAATATGATATATTAAATGAAAAACATGATTCACTGTCTCTCAGAATTCCAGTATCATTAATACATACATATTTGCACAGAAAAAAGGAGGCTGACAAGCAGAAAAATGCTAATAATGGTTAATTCATAGTAAGGTTTTTTAAATTATCTGTATGATTTTCTAATTTTTCTAAATTTTATGAAATAAACATATACTCATTGTTAAAAATAGTATTTATAAAAAGTAGTTTTATATAACTTTACTTTCACCCTCAGTAATAGAACATTTCTCTTAGCACAGACACAGCACATTAAAATATTTAATGAAATATCAACATGAATAGCCTTCTAACACCCTTAATATGTATAATATACTTCAGACACTTTTGCTCTATTAAATGCTTTGTTTTGGTTTTGTGGGTGCACTTTCCAACAAGTTATTGTACTTGACGGTGCGTTAGAGATGTGAAAGTTTTACATGTATCAAACTACATTAATTTAGTCTTTGCTCAGTGAAGTGGTTACAAAAGCAACAAGCTCAATGTCACCTAAAAAGTAAGTAAAGAGAAAATAAAAGAAGGCTTGCATCTGCTCTAAGTTTGCTTAGAAGAGATTGATTAATTGAAGCTATCCACAGAGCAGATTTACTGGAAATGGCTCTGGAAATAATCATAGAAATGAACTGTCTGGGGGAAGAGCACCTATCTATACCAATCTGACACTTAAAAACGTTACTTTGCCAGAGGAAATTGAAATATTTACCAGAGTTGCATGTCTGAAGCTTCTGGATCTCACTTTGAAGTCTTATTATTTAATGCTAGCCTTCGAGTGTTGCTACCTATACCGGGCATGGGTGATTTGGGAGAGCTTCACGCACAAGCTTTCAATCAATTTAGATTTGTAGCTGATCTTGGTTAATCTGAAAACTTCTGCACCTGATATTGCTTCTAGCTTGGTAATTTTCCCATCACTATTGACAGTCCATATTTAATTCTGAGAAAAATATTACTTCAATTCTCCTGAGAACATTTATTTCTTTCAATTTTTGACTTATGGGCTAGAGAAAATAAATTTTAAACTTCATCTAAAAATGTAAAAGATACAGTCACAGAACGACTTACAAGTCTGCCTAAAACGAAACAGGACTTTAAAGATTAAATAATTGAATATGACTTTCAAATATTTTAATTTACAGCATTAAGTAATATGATTGTTTTTTAAAAGTCATAATGATTTCTTTAGCTTTTATTTATGGCTTTTATTCCTTTATTTATGTAGATTACAAAAAACCTTATAAAGATATTTTATCTATGAATTTAAAAATTTGATTTCCTAATTTTCTGTGGTATTAACTTGATATACTTAACATTTATTGTGCACTTTAGACCTTTCCAAGTGTTTCAGACAATTTAAACTCTGTAAGTTCTCATTTTAACCATAACTGTTGATCATAACACCGTCATCTGTTTGAGATAATGACCTAGTGGGTGGACTTCATTAGCTCACACTCTGATTCATTGATGCAACAGCTCAATATTGCTCTTGAGGGAACTTGTATTTACATAACGTGCTCAGCTTTATAGAATACAAGTATTTTTGAAGTTATAGTGTTAGGAGGACAATACTTTACACATGTAAACATATAAAAGGGACATTAAAAAATGAGAAAAACAGAGAAATAGCCTGGAGAAATTCTGTAATTATTTCCCAGGTGCAGACAAGAGCTTGCTAATGAGTAGGGGGAGATTACAGTGAAAACAAAGTAATCATGACAGTTTTTTTTTTCCTTGCACTGTTATTGAGTGCAATGAATATTCGGTCACTTAAGCAAAAACACAATATGCATAATTATTTAATGTTTCTAGTCTTTCAAAAGGAGTACTTATCAGAGAATGGAAAAAGTTATTTTTAAAAAATAGGTCAAAATTCTGGCATATGAGAGAGAGGGAGTATTTATTGATGGGTCACTGTGAAAAAAAAAAATGAAGCATAGTGGCAGAGTCCAGAGATTCACTGATGTACACAGAGTGACATTAACTATGAGAGGCAATTTTTAGATGTGAGTTTTTCAATTGCATTGTAGATATGTATACCTTTCTACAAATGTCTTTATGGCTAACAATGTGTATTATCATAAATCAATCTTTAATTTTGTTGCTCAAGATACATACAATAACTTTAAAATATATTGCCAATATTGCTATAAGCAACAAGAATTGATACATGAATTTTAAGCATACTTGAAACTCTATTTGACTTTAGAATATTTTCTACCATGGAGCACACTCAAAATAATGTTTTCTGAAGTCATTAGAAATACCTCCTTTGCTGACGTCATTGGTGAAGGAACCAACTTGACAGACTGGTTAAATATTTTGGGGTTAATTTTACCTTTAGAACTTGCTCATTTTTATTTTTATTTTTTCATGGATTAAAAATATGTAAATCATTTTTATCATTATAAATATCAAAATATATGGAAATTTCTGTTCTTGTCCACTGTTTCCTCTTTTCCCTTATAGACAAACACTGGCATAGTTTTGGATTTTTTTCCAAGTACTAATTTTATTCAGATTAAAATAAATATGTATATCCTGATAGATAAATAAAATTCTTTGATTTTATCTCTGTCTCTTTCTCTCTTGGCTTATCTATTTATTTAGGTAATGACTTCTATGTGTACAAATGCAGCCAGAGATAGAGATAGAGATATTTCAGCCATTTACCTTTTTCACTTAGCAATATATCCTGGAGATCATTCTCAATTTTAATGCTACCCTTACTTTTTTTTTAATTTTAATTTTTATTATAAAGATGTGGGGTACATTTCAGGTTTTGGTATACAAACGTTGATCATACAGATACCCTTGTTGATGAGGTATGCCCCTCCCTCCCCTAGCAGTTTCCCTCAACTGCAAATTCCACCCCATTCCTCTGACAGTTTCCCACTACTGCCAATTGCTTTCTTATAGCATTATAATTGTTCAAGGTCCACTTATAAGTGAGAACATATGGAACTCTGTTCTTTGTTTCTGTGATAAATCACTGAGTATGATCGATTCCAAATCCATCCAAGTTGTTGCAAAGTCCATATGTTTGTCCTTCTTTATGGCTGCACAATATTCCATCGTGTATATGTACCACATTTTTTAAATCCAGTTCAGCTTCAATGGGCAACACGGTTGGTTCCATGTTTTTGCTATTGTGAATAGAGCTGCAACAAACATATATGTGCAGGAATCTTTTTGGTAGAATGATTTGAATTCCTCTGGGGTATATTCCCAATAGGGAATTGCTGGGTCATATGAAAGGTCAATTTCTAGTTCTTTCAGGAATTGCCACACTGTCTTCCAAAGAGGCTGCACCAGTTTGCATTCCCACCAGCAGTGTAGAAGCATTCCTTTTCTTCACATCTTCGCCAGCATCAATTGCTGTTTGTTTTATTATTGATGGCCATTCTTACAGGGGTTAGGTGGTATCTCAGTGTGGTTTTGATTTGCATTTTTCTGATGATGAGTAAGGCTGAGCACTTTTTCATGTGTCTGTTGGTTGCCCATATATCTTCTTTGA
>NW_007260569.1:866333-886635 GCF_000164805.1 Carlito syrichta | reverse complement strand
CATTTACTGAATAGGTTCTCCTCTCCCCAGTGGTTGTTGTTGGAGGCTTTGTCAAAGATGAGTTGGTTGAGGGATTCAGGATTTGCTTTCGGAATCTCTATCCTGTTCCATTGGTCTATATACCTGTTCTTATTCCAATACCAGGCTGTTTTGATTACTGTAGTCTTAGAGTAAAGTTTGAAGTCTGGAAGTGTGATACATCCTGCTTTATTTCTTTTGCTAAGGATTGTTTTAGCTATTCGCGGTCATTTATGTTTCCATATGAATTTCTGTATTGTCATTTCCAGGTCTGAGAAGAATGATGTTGGTAGCTTAATGAGTATTGCATTGAATCTGTAGATTGCCTCTGGTAGGATGGACATCTTAGCAATGTTGATTCTTCCTATCCATGAGCATGGAATATTTTCCCATTTGTTTGTGTCTTTTTGGATTTCTTTAAGCAGTGTTTTGTAATTTTCATTGCAAACGTCTTTCACTTCTCTGGTTAGGAAGATGCCGAGGTATTTCATTTTTTTTGGTGGCTATTGTGAATGGGATTGTGCCTGCTTGTTGGTTTTTTTTAATTTATTTTTAAATTTGGTTCTCTGCCTGCTTGTTGTTGGTGTAGAGGAATGCAACTGTCTTTTGCACATTAATTTTGTACCCTGAGACCTTTCCAGAGGTCTGAGTTTACAAATGCAGCCATAGATAGAGATAGAGATAGAGATATTTCAGTTATTTACTTTTTTCACTTAGCAATATATCCTGGAGGTCATTCTCAATTTTCATACTACCCTTACTTTTTTTTTTTTTTTTTACAGCTGCATAGCATGTCATTGTCTTCTATTAATAAAGATCTGGGTTTTGGTAGTTAGCTGCTTTCTGTATGTTAGTTTCTTTTTTTTCTATTGCATCATGAATGTGAATTTGCTAGGTGAAAGTTTAAGTATTTGTACTTTTGGTATCTACTGGCAAATGGAACTGCATATGAATTAGACCGGTTAACATTCACTTAAGACAAGATGAGGGGACCTCATCAACAGAATATTCTGCTACAGCTTGGGGGTTTTGACAGTCAAATAATCATGGTATATTTTATCATGTAGTTATCATTTGTATGCATTTTACGATTTAGTTGAGGCTCTTTTAAGAGATTTTTTTTCTGTGAGGTGCCTAATCATATCTTTGATACAGTTTTCTAATAGGTCATTGGTCTTTTTCTTATAAATGTTTAGGAGAGCTGTCAAGGTTATTCTAACTATACTTACTTGTTTATTTTTGCAAATGAATTTTAGAACAATTGTCAAATTCTAGAGAAAGAAACTGTATGATTATTGGTATCACATTAAATTTTAAATTAACTCAATGATAATATATATCTTTATAATATTGAGTTTTCCTTTCTAAAAACGTGGTTGTTCTATTTATTCACACTTTTGTTTTTTCAAGTATATTTTTAAAAATTTTTATGTAGGGTTTGCACAGTTTGTTAAGTTTTTATTTAGCTATTTAATCATCTTAGTCTGTACTGAAAATATTCCTTTTCATCAATGTTCCTGATAGAAGCCTGTTTTTATATTAACTTACTTTGTATTTTACTACGTCTAGTTGTTTTTAATCATTTTTATTGATTATATTTTCCAAATACTTGCATAGTCTGCATATTGATATTTGCTTTTGCTTTTCCCATTCATACCCTTCTCTCTTTGTTTGATCATGTTGCTATAAAAGAGTACATGAGTCTGGATAACTTATAAAGAAAAGAGACTTATTTGGCTCACAGTTTTGCAGGCTATACAAGAAGCATGGCACTAGTATCTGCTTCTGAGGGCTTCAGGCTGCTTCCATTCATGATGGAAGGTGAGGAGTGTATAGAGATCACATGGTGAGAGAGAAAGCAAGAGAGAGGGAGAAGGGAGAGGGGTGGTGCTAGGCCCATTTAAACAACCATCTTGGGGGCAATTAATTGAGTGAGAATTCATCTATTACCTTGAGAATAGCACCAAACCATTCTCGAGGGATCTACCCCCATGGCCCAAACACCTCTCATTAGGCTCCTCCTCTAACACTGGGGATCAAATTCCAACATGAGATTTGGAAGGATCAACCAAATTATATTCAGACTATAGTACATTCTATCACCCTTACCTGTAATGTGAGGACACCAAACACTCACTCTATTGCATTCTACCCCTGGTCTCCCAAAATTCATGTCCTTCTCACGTGCAAAATATATTCATTTCATCCCAACAGCTACAACAGTCTTAAGTCATCCCAGCATTGCTATGATCTGAATGTTTACCTATCCTCCTCCCAAATTCATGTGTGTAATCCTAACCCCAAAGACATCAAGAAGTGGGGCCTCTGTGAGGGACTAGGTCTGGAGGGTTATACCGTCCAAAACGGAATTAGTTCCTTTATAAAATAGGACCAAAAAAGTTCATTCACTCCTTCCACCATGTGTGGAAGCAGTGAGAAAGTGCCATCTATGAAACAGGAAATGCGCCCTTCACAGATGTTAAATCTACTAGCACCTTGATCTTGGACTTCCAAGTCTCCAGAACTGTGAGTAATAAGTGTTGTTAAACTACCCAGTCCATGGTATTTTGTCTTAGCAGCCTGAGCAGACTGACAAGCATCAATCTAAAATTTAGAGTTCAAAGTGCATCTAAATATTATATAAATCAGATATGGCTAGGACTTAAGGTAAGATTCACCCTGAAGCAAAGTTTCTCTCTAGCTGTGAACCTGTGAAACAAAAAAAATTGTGTACTTCCAAAATACAGTTGTAGGACCAGCATAGGATAAACATTCCCATTCCAAGAGGGAGAAATTAGAAGGCAAAAAAAAGTGATGGATCAAGCAAGCACCAAACTAGCAAAGTAAACTCCATAAGCTCTTAAGTATTGAGAATAATCTGCTTTGACTCAATGCTCTGCTCCCCAGACCACTGAGGTAGAGATCCCACCTTCTTGACCAACAGGGAAGAGTTCCTCCCCATGGGTTTTACTGGTCAGGGTCTTGCCCTCAAGGCCTTGGGCACCCCAATTATTTCAAAAAGAGGTCATCTGGTCTGCTGACAGCAGGGTAGTGATACCCCTTTTAGCACCCAAGAGGCATCCTAATGTCCTTTAAATCTCCTGCAGTATCCTTCTTCCCTTGTGTTGAATAATAGTGCAATCCCTGGTGTTGAATGATAGTGCAAATAGTTCTAAGGTCCCATTCTATAAAATCAAAGAAGTCCAACAGCCTTCTTTCATTCCTTCCTGTCTCCTTCCCATTCAGTAAAAGTTGGCAGCTTTTCCCCGGGGATGACTAAGTCATGGTTCACAACCATACTAATTTCCTTGTCAAATTGACCACACCCTTAGTGTCTCTTTCAAACATGCTCTCTCACTTTTATGCATTATGGACAAGCCTAGGGTTTCCCAAATCTTTAAGTTCTAGCTCCATTAACTTAATACTTACATCTTCTCATCACTTCTCTCTTCTCACATTTTCCTGTAAGTTACCAGGAGGAGCCAAGACTCTCCTTCAACACTCTGTTAAGAAATATCCTCTGCAAGATATCCAATTTTATTGCTGGCAGGTTCTACCATCCACAAAACACTGAATACAAACACAATTCAGCCAGTATCATTATCATTTTTAAACTAGAGTTTCCATTCTTCAATTTTCCAATAACATGCACCTAATTTCTGATGGAAACCTCATCAGTGTGACCTTTCCCATCCATATTTCTCCCAATATGTTGCTCATGTTCATGTTCATGTATTCTCTAAGAAGATAGAATCTTTCTCTCTGGCTTTCTTCTTTCTGAGACCTCATCAGGATCTCTGCTAAAATCCTCTCCATGACAGTCTCAGCTTCTTCCAGCATGTACTTCAACATTCTCTTAGTCTCTAATCATTATTCAGTTGCATCCATATTTTTAGGTGTTTGTTACAGCAGCACTACCACTTTTTGGTATCTTTTTTCTCCATCTTAGTCCATTTATGCCGTTCTAATACATTGCCATGAACTGGGTGGCTTAAGCAACAAACATTTGTTTTTCACAGTTCTGGAGGTATGAAGTCCAAGATCAAAGTGCCAACAGATCTAGTGTCTGGTGAGGGCCTACTGATTGATTCAGTGTTTCAGAGATGGCTATCTTCTTGCAGTGTCCTCACATGGTGGAAAGGGATGAGACTTCTTTTATAGGGACAGTCATTCCACTCTTGAAGTTTCCACCTTCATGACCCTATTGTGTGCCCAAGGCTCCACCTCCTAATACCATCACCTTGAATGTTGGGATTTCAACATATGAATTTTGGGGATTCACAAGCATGCAGTCCATTGCAAGAATATAAATATATATATATGTAAATACCTAAAAACTATGTGAATATATAAAATATCTTTTCGAAAGGGTGCAGAATTACTTAGAAAAGTATCCAGGTGAGAGTTTAAGATAAGGTTCTCAATTTCCACCAAATTATCTATGTATTACTGTTTGATTGTCAAGTATGTGTATAAATCCTACATTTTTTTTCCTGGTGAACAAGTTTCAGATTTGATTCTGTACAATTCTTATCAAAATTATAATCTAAATATTTTGTTATTTATGGAGGGTGGTTTTATAAAATGATATCCATATATTCCTCTAGGTTTCAATCAAATGAAGTCTGATTTCTTGGACCACATTGTTTAAGACAATTGCTTTCATGGATTAACATTTTGTGACCTATTTTGTACTTAGATTTCATTAGAGAAGACTGCGAAGAACCTATAAAACTTATTAATATATTTGTTATGTAGAGATTGAAGAAGACTTTTTTTTACTACATCTCTCAAAGTTCTTCATTTGAATTTCTTGTACCTTTGTATGCTCTTTAGTAACGAATGCTATGAACTTTAGCAAAGATGAAGACCCTGCTATCCTATAATCTGGTTGGCTTTTACAAAAAACCATTCTTTAATAACTTCCTATATGCATTCTGTTCTTCTATTAAACAAATATTTCTTGAATACCTACATGTGTCAGGTGTTATTCTAGGGCACTATGACATATCAATAAATACAACAGGATAAGATCTTGGCCCGGAACATGAAATTTGAGTAAAACTTTAAAAGGAGTTAGCCAAACAAATATGTGAGCAATTTGTGTTTTGGCAAAAGGAAATAATTAGAGAGGGGATGTATAGATGGATTGTGTTTGACATCTTGAGAGACAGAAAACAGTCCATTCTGTTAAAACAGACTAGATTGAAGGGAGAAAGGAAAGGGGATCAGAGAGACTGGGGATCTGATCCTACAGTCTCCGTTTTTTTTTTTTTTTTTTTGAGTTGGAGTCTCACCCTGTCACCCAGACTGGAGTGCAGTGGCCGCTTCCGGCCACCGCAGCCTCGACCTGCTGGGCTCCGGTGATCCTTCTGCCTCAGCTTTCCGAGTAGCCGGAATTACAGGCGTGCACTACCTCGCCCGGCTGATTTTTTGATTTATTGTAGAGATGAGGTCTCGCTGCCCAGGCGGGTCTCGAACCCGCGGGCTCAGGCAATCCACTAACCTCAGCCTCCCAAAGGTGCGGGATTATAGGCTGAGCCACCGACCTACAATCTCTTGGTGAACACAGGTGATTGTTGTTCTTCTGAAATGGAGAGCAGAGGAATGTTCCTTACGTTTTTAAACAAATCTTTCTGGCTGATCTTTTGAGAAGAAATAGTAGGAGAGCCAAAGTTGAAACAGAGAAACTACCAGGTCTAGAAACAACAACCTTGCAATTGTGTTTACTTGGTAACAGTCGAAATACAAAGAAGTGGTTATTTTCTGAACACTCTTTGAAGGTAAGGCAACAAGATTCCTGATGGCTTGGATATGAAATGAGAGAAGATTCCAAATTGCTATGGTATAGACTCTCTGTCACAGATCAATAAAAATAATATCAATGTGGGCATTTTCAGGTTCAGCAATATTCACACATTTCTTGATGAATTTAAATATTTATGTTTTCAGATTAAAAAATGAATATATAGGTCATCTATAATGTTTTTGAATGAGTATACTTTTTGATGCAATAAAATAAAAATAATCTTAGACTATAACAAATTAAAATAGAGTAATTTGAAATTTTTGTTTTTACACAGTTATTTTTGTATAAAATATGCCCCTAAGTCCTCTAAAATCTTGGAGACACTTGGATTTATGCTCAAGTGTGAGCCAGATAAATAAGCTATTTTTGTTCACTTCATCAGTCTTGGATTATAATTGGAAAATATAGGGATGTGATACACATTTTTTATTTTATCAAAATTGTTTAGAAATAATTTAAGCTTCGTAATCCTAAAAAATAGGAAGTGGCAGAAATTTTGATGTCATCCGTGTATATGTGGGTTCTTGTACTTGGAACATCCAAAATACACTTAGTAAAATCTGTTTTTAGTGACAAATTAGTACCTTTTCCTGCCCATGACATCCTGTTTGGCACCTACACCATTGACTATTTATGACTGTCTCTGCTAGAGGCAAAATATGAAAAAAATAGAAATTAAAATTTAGTTCTACATTGACACATTGTCCATGTAGAACTGAAATCTTCATAACACTTATTATTTTTGTGGAATGTGGGTGCTGGGGTGGGGTGAACTTGGAGTGCTGGAAGATTAAACAATCATGTGGTAATTTTAATGTGTTGATATAAAACTGATCTCCAATTAACCCTGAAAACAGGACGTTGGTTGATACCAAGACAAAGTGTTCCAGTGTGTACTCCACTTTTTATGATATCAACACTGCCCTGCTTTGCTACATATTGAAGGGAAGTGCTGAAAATTTCTAAGGCATTAAACACTGTGAATTTTTTCTCGTCAAAACTTTAAATTCTTTCCTAAATGAAGAACATTTTGCAATAATTAGACTAAAGCACAGAAATGGGTAGTCAAGTTGACATGAGAATGAGAGACCATGAGGAAATGAGGTTCAAACTCATCACTTTTATAACTCAGA
This sequence comes from Carlito syrichta, assembly GCF_000164805.1. Lineage (NCBI taxonomy): Eukaryota > Metazoa > Chordata > Mammalia > Primates > Tarsiidae > Carlito > Carlito syrichta. The sequence goes on along the minus strand of NW_007260569.1, from coordinate 879,675 downwards.
ATCCTGCAAATCACCCACTCATTTCCCCAAGCTACGGATTTGACTAAGCATAAGAATTTGAATATACTCTTGAATCAATTCAAAGCACTCTAATGTGTGTTCTTCCATCTTCTATAATACGGACATTCCTTCTCTGACAAGTTTATATGTACTCTCAGAGGCTCGAGTTCTGACTTGGTTTGTGACCTTAGGCAAATCACATTTTTTTCTATCATAGATTTCTCATCTGTAAAATGATAATGTCATGTTCCCTCACATCTAGACACAAATGACTGTCTTAATAGCTGTAAGGCACCATTATACTAAGCAGCACAAAATACTAAAGAGAAACAGGCAATGATGCAAAACAAAAATAAAACAAAAACTGAAAATCTCATCCACAGTTACACTTTGGTAGTATTGCTGATTTCTGTCACTCCCTTCCTAAAATTATCAAGCTGGATAAGTTTTTGAAAATATGAAATAAGTCAATGCAACATTGTGCTTCTCCTGAAGAAATCTCTGAAAGAGAAACCTCTTCAGAAGTGAATGATGTCATTTGATATCACATTCAATGGCAGTTCCCAGAGCCACTCAGAACTCTGTGAGCACCAGGCTCTCGGTTCTCTGTGCCTGGGATGTCAACAAGCTAAGCCACATCTCCTTGAAAATATTGCATGTTTGGATGATGTGTTTTTTATAAACGTAGTTCATACCTTTGCCTTTGTTACTAAATACAATTACTCCACTGAAGAATGTGCAGCTAATGTGCATCTATAACTATACCATGGCTACTTTTTCCTTCCCATTGTGTTTCTAGAGAGGCGGCCTGACTTGATGGCTATAGAAAATCCTTGGGTAAAGCAAAACAGCTGGTGGAAAAATTCTAAGTGTCCCCAGCCCCATTCTCAGTAACTTCACGCCTGTTACTGGCATCCATTTTTGTGTCCTTTTGGATGTTTTCATAATTCATCTCTGATTAGAAGTCCATAGCTTGTTTCTATTGACCTGTTTCACAGAAGTCTTGGTTTTCACCACATAGAAGTCATGGACATTCAGTTCCAAGGCTTGGCTACACTTTACCACTTTTATCTACTTCACGATAACATCTTAAACGTAGGTACTGCTAATCTGAATTTCTATGATTGCCTTTTTTTTCTAATAGTTTTTTAAATACAATATAGTTTATTTCAGGACTTAGGGTATCATTTCCAAATTTGGGTACCATTTGAAAAACATTTAGGGAAACTTTTGGAAAAAGACAACTTGACCTCAATCAGACCAACTTTACCAGCCTGTGGGCAGGAACCCAGAAACCTGGATGCTTTAAAGCTCATTGGATGATTTACTGCCTATTGAGGACTCATAACTTAGGGCAGTTTTGCTTTAGAAACAGTGCAGTCTTGCACATCATGTGTCTCAGATGCCAATTCCAAGATTAAATCCTGAACGACTTGCATGTTAACATGCTTCCTCAGCTGAAGCGGACAAAACCCATTTTAGGTTTACTTTGGAACCCTTGGGCAGGAAGCACTCTGGTCTCCTTCAGGTTTCAGTCCTTCTCTTTTGTTAGCTTGGTTCTATATAATCTTACAAAAATCCTTTCGCCTTACAAGGGTCACGGCATGTCAAGCTACTGGATTCAAACTCCAGATCCTTCAAAAAAGATCACCTCCTAAGAAAGCATTGACTCTAAAATAAGCTACTAATAAATGTCTCCATTCTCAACAAATTCCTGTCCCAACAACAGGGAGGATTGGAGAGTTGTTTGGGAGTCGATGCCTTGAATTCACCTGTGGCAAACATCTTCTTTAATAGAGTACGTTTAAATTCTTGTGTGGATAAGAGCATGCCTCTAGTGTGGATTTTTTTTTAATTTGAGAAGTATGCACCATCAGAGCTAGCTAGCTGAGCAATTTCATTTATGTCCTCAGGACCCGACTACTTGAACTTTAATCCATCCTCGCAATTTGCCATTGAATGGTTTGAGGCAAAGTTACTTGACTTCTTTTTCCTTCAATTTCCTCATCTGAAAAATAAGGATATAGTGGTACCTATTTCACAGGATTTTTATAAACCTTAAAGAAATACAATTAAAGGCTTTAGACATGACACAAATATGCAAAAATCGTCCTGTTCTATGTGTACCATAATATCAAATATCAATATGCATATATTGTCCTGTTCTATGTGTGCCATAATAGTAAATGTCAAATATGCAAATATTGTCCTATTCTACATGCACCATACTATAAAATATCATTTATGCAAATATTGTCATGTACTATGTGGACCATAATGCAAATATCAAGTATGCAGATATTGCCATGTTCTATATGTGCCATAATATCAAATATTAAAATGCAAATATTATTATGTTCTATGTGTGCCATGACATAAAATATTAATTATGCAAATATTATCATGTTCTATGTGTGTCCAAATATCAGTTATGCAAATGCTGTCATGGTCTATGTGTGCCCTATCAAATATCAGTTATGCAAATATTGTCATGTTCTGTGTACACCACAATATAAAATACCAAATTGCAAATATCATCACGTGCTATGTGTGCATAATATCAAATGTCAAAAATGCAAATACTGTCCTGTTTTATGTGTGCCATAATATAAACAGGTTGACAGCACTGGGGATGCAATGCATAACATCTACAGATGTGAGAAGTGAAGACTAAAGCTTCCAAGTCACCTCTGCTGAGTTTTTCGTCAACATCACTTTTAAAATCAATGCCCAATCTCAACTATTTGGGAAGAATTCTACTTTCCCCCCTACATTTTGTAACATAAACCTGCATAAAAATTAAAAGTGAGTAATCAGAGATATAGACTTCAAGCCTCATAGCCTCTGGTTCCATCTAAGCTTCAAGCTAACTGGCCTGAAACCTGAGAATTCAAACTTTGTTTCTTATCTTGGTCAACTTCAGTAGGACCCACAAATTAAGGTTTTCTTTGAATGTTGCTATACATCTATTCCCATACTGATCAATAGTTTCTTACTATAATTTTCCGTCAGGATTTTCAGAGCCTTCTTGTGTGGTAAGCAAACCCTTTAATTACTTAAGAGCAGTGCCAGCAAAAGAAATCAGTGTTTTTCAATTCGTGCGCCAAAAACCTCCAATGGATCATAAAATCAGCTTGATTGGCAGCAATCATATTGTTAACAATGAAAGAGGAGAGAGTATAAAATGTCAGAATGTATCACCTATGCCAGGCTGTGTGCTTTGAAGTGTAATTTTAAATGCATTTTTTTTACTACAGAGTAAGAGAAAAACTTAAAACTCACTACCATGTATCACCTTTTGTTAACGATATTTACAAATGATGTTTTAAATACCAATTTAAAAACATATATTAAGACCAAGGTAAATAAATGAATGTCCCTAAAAGCCATAAAAGGAACTGAAAACTGGATGAGCCCATCATACACTTGAATAGCTTTGCAGGTACAGGAGTGGTGGCAGTGCTAGGACTGGTGTGTCAGAAGGTGGATGAGGGCAAATCTTTCATAGCTCAGACTCTGTGCATGCTCTGGACTTGAGCCTGAGTGCAGATATCAGAGCTCAGTGGAAATTGAGAACCCTGTCATCCTGCCAGGCTTCTGATTAAGTGTGGAATAGAAAGAAAATATCCTCCCCTTGCCACAAAAAGAGGATGACAGGGCTTCGTGTGAAAAAAATAGTCTCATGTATACCACACAACGCATGCACATACACAGGCATGCACAGAGACATACCACATGAACATGAACATGCACATACACACACACCATGCAGGCATGTACACACATGCACACCACACATACCATACCCACTACACACATCTACATACACTACACACACACACATAAACTACACACACAAACTGCATGCATACATACCACACACATGCACATACAACACATATGCACACATCATACACATTCACACATCACAGACACACATACACACATACACACTACATAAGCATGCACTACACACACATACCATACACAATACACACATATACATACTATATTCACATGCTATACATACCACCTATACTATACACACACACACTATACACTTGCACATACCACACATACCTACAAACTATACACACTCATATATCGCACACATACAAGCACATATTATCAAACACACCACACACAATACACCTACATGCACACAGCACACAGTACACACAAACCACACATACTATGTACACACACACCACACTATATGCACACCGTCTTCAAAAAAAACACCTTCTAGAAATACAAAAGTACAACCACTAAAATACAAAACTCAATAAATGGGTTAAATGACAGAATCTGGCTGAAGTGACAGTGAGTTTGAAGAGGAGAATAAGAAATCTATGCAGGATATAGTGTTAGTTATAAAGAGGTTAACATATAGAAGATAGTAAAGAGCAATAGTGACTACAAAGAAAAGCTCCAAACCCACTTCCTAAGAGTCTCAGAAGTAAACAACAGTCTAACAAGAGAGGTATACCTTGAGAATTTTTAAGAATTGATGGAAGATATGACATTAACAACAGAGAAAGTCTAATGAAAATCAAATGGTAGGAATAAAACCAAATCCTCACTGAAGTAATATATAGTAAGGAGAACCATGAAAATAAAATGAATGGCATTAGAGAAAAAGGACTTTTTAAATGTCACAACTGAGGCTTTAAAAATAGAGAAAATGTGTTTCAATGCTTGTTGGAAAAGAATCACAAAAACCTCTTATTCTATATAAAGTATTATTCAAAAGTGAGAGTGAAATATAAATATTTTCAAGTAAAATTGAGATATTTTGTCACTCACAGATGTTTCATTAAAAATTATTAAAGGATAAACTTGAGAGAGAAGGAAATTGAGCCGAGAAACATATTCTAAGGCTTACATGAAAGAACCATGAGCCCAGAAAAGCTAAGAGACATGTACCCTTTCAGTGGTATAGAACACACATCTGAGAAAAGGGACACATTTAGTGCAATGCTAGACCCATGAAGTAATAGAAAACTATGCAATAAGAAGTTTGTTACAAGAAACTGAAGTAGTCAAAGCAATGGCACTTTTATTCTGTTTGGCAACTGGTAATAAACATGCAGCACTATGGAGACTATTTGGGAGAGGTAAAATGAAGAGGCTCTGAGATGAAGACCCCATGAGCTCAGACCAACAAGACCAAAATTGGTCAGGAATTCATATTGGTTCTATCCTCTGGTAGAAGTAAATATAAATCCATTCTGGAGAAAAACACCTCTGCTTAAGCTCTTTAATAGCACAGAATAAATAAAAGATAATCAAACATATAAGGGATATGGCCACCAGACAGAAGTTACAAAAAAATTGGCAAAGGTAAAATTTAGCCTTAAAAATTTCATTTATCAAATTTTCAGATAGAGAATAAAAGTAATTATGTAAAATGTATAAAGAAATAGAAGATAGAATCTGTCAAATGAACAAGAAACAAACAAACAAACAAACAAAACTGGTGGGAAGACCAGAATTAGTGAAATACAATTTTATAAATGATGTTTATATCTATTGGCATTAAAACACATTGAAAAGAAGATTAGACAAAATAGAAAACAGAAAGCTGAAAAAATAAACAAATGATTCACCTAAAATATCGTACAAATCTATAACATGGTGAGACCAGAGAATGAGCCCAAGAGACAAGGAGAAAAGAGTGACAAGGTCTAGAAAAAGTTATTTAATATTAAAGAAGAATAAAAAAAAGAGAGAGAATGAAGAGGTGGCTATATTGAAGGAGATAATGACTGAGAATTGTTCGGCACTATTAAAGGACAGAGAGCACAGTTTCCACAAACTCAGATAAAACCAATTCAGATCTATATACATTGTTGTGAAATTGCACGGCACCAATGACAAAATAGAACTTCAAAACCTCAAAACAGAACTTTTAGAGGGCACTCACAAAAGATTAACAGTGAAATAAATTGCAAACTTCTCAGTAGGAATAAGTGGAAACCATAGTTTGATGAATAAACAGAAAATATTTTAAGTTCAGCAAAAACTGAGTTTCTGAAAGAAGTAGTTTATAAAGTAATTTCTAAAGAAATTGATGGTGAAAGAAGCTGATGGTGAAAAGATATGAGGTAAGAACAAAGAATGAGCTAGAAAATTATTAAACTAAATCTAAACAAAAGTTTTTTATATTAAATAATAATATGTAATATGTTATATTAATAAAGGAGAGAACTGAAATGCCAACAATGATATGTGAGTCATGAGGGGGTAATTAGATGATTTCATTTTCAGGGGGAGGATGATGATCAATTACAGAATATCTCAGGTGTATGTGGTGAAATGCACATTGTATCTTTTCAAACAAAGCAAGCACAGTATATGACTTTTAAACCCAAAGGGCAAAAGAAAAATAAGACAGTAAATTTAAATTTTAATCAATTCAAAAATGTAAACAGTGAAAATAAATAGAAGTATAAAATGAGACAAATAAGAACTCAACATATAAATGCAGAGACAAGTTCATCAACAAACAGAATGAACTATAATGGACTTCCAAACCACTTTATAAGAGTTAATTAAACCACACATAGACACAGATTAAAAAGTACTTTTTTATTATTTAAATAATGCATATCTATGGCATAGAGTACAGAACTATTGGAAATAAGAAAAATTAAATGATATACTAATTAAGTGAGTGATGTGACATTGATATTAACAGCACACAGAAATAAAAAATAAATACAGATTGTAGTGTCAGGAGTAGGGTTCTTTGCAAAACACACCAAAAATAATGAGAATGGTTTTGTAACTGAGACATGTACGATGACTGGGAGAATTTTGAAATAAATAATAGAAAAAGTTCAAATTGCGTTGAGCAGACTGTTGGTAAAATTATAGACTTTAGGAATACTGTGCTGAGGGCTCAGAAAGAAGTGAGGAACAAAGGAAGTAAAACTGGAGAGAAGTGATTTCTTTTTACACATTGATAGGAAGCTTAGCAAAACTGTCTACACAGTTATGTGGAAAGCAGAACCTGTGAGAAGTGAATTTGTATATATAGATGAGATTTCTAAGTAAGTACTTAAATTATTGCTTGGTTTCTTTTTGTTGCTCATAGCCAAAAATGAGAGGCATGAGATAAGTTGAAAGAAGAAGTGTCAAAAAGGAACTAGTACCTGAAGATAGTGAAAATTCTCAAGTTCTCCAAGTGGCAAATTATACTAAAATTATGTAATTTACTCTCAGGAAAGCATGCTCTAGATAAGAGGTCAAAAAATGTGATTGTAGAAACTTTTGCTAAAATCTTCAGGAAGATCAAAGGTAAGGATATTGAGTCAAAAAAAAATAGTGTTTTTGAGAGATTAAGGCCATGCCCTACAGCTTTTCTTAAATGAACCAAAGAAAGCATAAATGTGGCATCCCTCAGCCACCTCAGTAAGAAACCAAGATAAAGAATGGATTATCTCAGAAATCTGAGCATTTGGTTTTTACCTAATGGAGCAAATTTTGAAAACTTCTCGGGAGATTATAAAGTTTTGGAGAAATTTTTTTAGTAGAAACACTGCTAAGTTTGACCAAAGTGAAAAAAAAGACTAGAAAATGAAAGGAGACTGTTAAATCTCCTAAGTTCCACTGACAGAAAATAAGCTGGTAAAACTACTTGGCTGCAGATATGTGCTACCTCGTAAAGGATGGATGCATTCTGTCAACAGCCTGAGGATGCTTAGAAGAGGGAAGCAGTCCTTCCCCAGTCAGTCTCTGGATGAGAACACAGCCCAGCCAACAATTTTTTTGTCTGTTTGTTTCTTCAGATGAAAAAAGTCTTCAAATGGAAATGTTTTGCCGATGTGGAAGAGGTAAAATAAAAATTAAAAATAAAAAAAAACCCAGCAGAAGCATAAAAGGCATCAAAATTGATGAATTCAAAAACTGTTTTAAGGAGTGGAAAAAGCATCTTGATAGGTGCATTGCATCAAACAAAGAGTACTTTAAAGATGACTAAAATTTAAATATGTACAAATTAACACACATTTATAAATAAATTCTGCTTTTTGATGAGTTTCCTCTTGTATTGCTGGTTTTCATTGCATCCATATGAAAGCCTTACCTAAGAACATTATAGTCAAATTACTGAAACCAAAGTGTTTATGATGGTCTTAGGACCTCAGTATATACCCTTAAATTATTGCAGTCTAGTTTGAGTTAATATTGTATCTCCTTACATAGGATGTGACATACTTAGAATAGTATAACTCCATTTGTTGCCTCTGTCCTTGTGTCTTGGCCCATAAGATAAAAATAAAATTTTTCTTTAGGAAATTTGTTGTTTCTTAAATCAAATGATGAAAAAAAAAAAGATGGTCTTCTATATTTATCTGCACAGTTACCATTTCTCCTCTTCTCCATTCCTCTCTGTAGGTGTGTCTTTTCATATGGTGCCATTTTTTTCAACCTGAAGAACTTCCTTTAGCATATTTTGGTAGTGCAGATTTACTGGTGATGGATTCTTTCAGCTCTTAGTGATCTCAAAATGTGCTTATGTCATATCATTTGTGAGGGATATTTTTGTTGGATATACAGATCTAATTGTTTTTCTTTCTATAATCACTTATATTTTTGTCTCCATTTGTTCTGGTGAAATGCCAGACATTTGCATCTTTGTTCCCCTGTATGTAATGTAACTTTTATTTCTAGCTATTTTACATATTTATCTTTGTGCTTGTTTTAGAGTACTTTCACTCAGATGTGATTTGTTTTGGATTTTTTTGTTTGTTTGCTTTTTGTTTCTGGATTTAGCTAGGTGGCACAAAAAAAGACATATAATTGATATCCATGACTTTTCCTTTTGTTTAATATCTCTCCACCTTTGTCCTGAAAAATACTTTATAGATTACAAACTGGTTTGATGTTCTATATTACTTCAAGGATTCAGTCACTGAGGCTCAGAGTTTACTGATCTGCCCAATACCATAGCAATAAATTGTGGAAGCCTAAGTTTCATTATTTAACCATTTCACAAATTTTGAAGGAGGAAAAAATAGTACAATATTTTTTTAATTTGGGGAAATAGAAGTACAAAGAAGACCCTGATAATGTCTATTTTTCTTAATGAAAATTTCAGGGAAATTTTCATTTAAAACACAATTTGCTAGTTAGTAAATAACAAGAAGGAAGCCTTTTATTCAACAGAGTGGATTCTTACGTTATTAAATTTGAATTTACCCTACATTACTCTGCAAATAGAAAAAAAAAAAACCTTAGCATTATTCTGAATACTTTGTTCAGGTCAATTAAAGAATTATATTTTTATAGTTTTTTAAAATTCAGATTTATCTCCTGCGATAGGTATTGTAGCTCATCTAAACTTGTTTCATACTGCTATTTCCTAACCTGGTTTTGCTCTTTAAAAATATCAGTTTTGGTGACTTGAATTAATACAAAATACAGAAACATCTTCTCTTAAGTCCAAGGCAAGTCCTCAAATAGAAAAGAAACCAGTGAGTGTGTGTTGGAATCTCCTCTGTGGTACAGAGTAATGGAAGTTATGCATGGGTACAAGGCTGATCATGCAAGGAATAGTCTCTGTACAGGAAGCAGGTTCTTGGTAGATGCTTTTCTGGTGCTTCTCATAGAAGATGTGCATTTGTTCATATATTTAATATATAAAAGGACTAATTATTATCTTTTAAGGTGAGAAACTGGATTCCAGGACACCAGGAAGCACAAGAAAATTTCACCACTGCCACTGTCCTCCACCACCACATACAGACTTTTCTTGTACTGAATTGTACATTTCCTTCTGGTCTTTTTTTTTTTTTTTGAGTTGGAGTCTCACTCCGTCGCCCAGACTGGAGTGCAGTGGCCGCTTCCGGCCACCGCAGCCTCGACCTGCTGGGCTCCAGCGATTCTTCCACCTCAGCCTTCCGAGTAGCCGGAATTATAGGCATGCGCTACCACACCCGGCTGATTTTTTGATTTATTGTAGAGATGAGGTCTTGCTGCCCAGGTGGGTCTCGAGCCCACGGGCTCAGGCAATCCACTCACCTCAGCCTCCCAAAGGCGCGGGATTACAGGCTGAGCCACCGAGCCCGGCTTCCTTCTGGTCTTTATTGTAGAAAAGATGTTAACTGGGAGAAAGAGAGTAGGATTTGGACTCAAAGAGAGAAGGCTTTAGCCTGCTCAGAGTTTGTTAACCAAGATCTTAGGCAGTAGGATTGTTCTTTACTTCGCTGAACCTATTTTCTTCCTTATAAAAATAAGCATAATAATGTATTTAACATATTGTCTGAGTGTCACAAGTAAAGAGCTTCCCATCATTCACCTCAACCTGCAGGATACTCAAAAATTCTTATTTAAGGATCTTCCTGGGGGGATTTCCGACAAGATGGCGATGGGACAGGTCGATTTGTGAGAGTCTCCACAAAAGCAAGTGTCTATAAAGTCTCGCTTCCTGAGTGGGTACATGCTGGTTGGTGAGTGAAAATTCATCTGAGGGGAGACTTGGGTTCATGTACCCAGAGCCCTCCTCCGGAAATGACTGCAACCACTCGCAACCCTGAGATTAGAGCTGCTGACACACAGGATTGTCTGCTGCTCTTAGGACTCTCCTGAGAAAAGCCTGCTGAATACAGGTGATTCTCTTCACCTGGCGCCCAGCCCACACCATCACCTGTGACAGCAAAGTGACTGCAGCTCCAGATCCATGGAGAGAGAAGATCAGGGAGAACTGGAGAGAAGCCCCACCCCCATGAGGAAACTCCCACCACAGCCATTTTCTCTGTCCCTGAGACCTGCATTGCCCCACTCAGCTCCACCCAGCCCCCAGCTTGGGACCTAGAGGTAATCTCATCAAACTCAGAGAGATAGAAGCCCCTCCCCCATGCTGGAACAGACACAGACACATCAGATGTGAGTGGGAGACTTGACAGGCAGCAAGTCGGGCGAGTCCAGATCTGTTCCACCCTCTGTAGGCCTGGGGCATCTGACCCATGCTAAGAGCAACTCTATCAGCCTGCACTGAGAGCAGAGGGGTGGGGGCTGGAGAGCAGAGCTGAAAGGAATTTGATCTTACAAGGAATGACCTCAGAGTTTTGTGGGGTTTTTTTGTTTACATTTTTTTCTCTCTTTCTTTCTGTTTTTGATTACGTATTCATACTTGCTTTGTTTCTGTTATTTTATTGCTTTTTTTAGACTTTCTGTTTGTGTACTGGTATTTTTGAGGGAGAGTGCATTCGTAGAGGGGTTTTTGGTGGTTTCTGTATTTGTATGATTGTGTGTATGTTTTAGTTTTTTATATTTTCTGTCTCTTTTCATTTGTTAGTTGGTACACCTGTTTGTTTTCCCTCTTATTCTTCTCTCCACCTTCCTCTCATCCCCCTGTTTCCTTTTCCCATTCTTTTCCTTTTTCTTACATCATTTTGCTTTCAAGGGGCAAACCTATATCCCCACTGCATGGACAAATTGTAAGCCAGTGGGAAACGGGTTCCAGGGGGCTCACACATCTGTCAGCAGATACTGGGTTCACAAATCATTTCTGAATCACAGCCCCCCTCAATTAAATCTCAAAATTGTAAAAAGTTCATTCCCCTACCACAGTCCAACTTCAGAACTAAACAAAGCTAGAGGAGACATATAAGGAACAATAGGATATAGAGCAAACAGAAGTAAAAGCTACACCCCCATCCATGAACAACAGAATTTAAAAAGGTGGGGGGGAGGAAAGTCTACACAAATGAAGAAAAGCCAAAAGAAGAATATGGGTCATGAGTCTTACACAAACCCCTGGGTGGTCAACCACTGAGCATATAGGCTTTGGAATGCAAACAATGAAGAGCCCCCAGAATGACTGATCTTAAACCACAAACCCAGATATCAAGACATTAATAGAGAGAATAAATAGAATTGAGGAGAGAAAGAGAAAAGAATAAAGTAGTTGATAACTGAGATAACAGCAACAAAGAATACAGTGAGTGAAATAAATTACAAACTGATAAGCATGGAAAGCAGAATTAGCCAAGCAGAAGAAAGAACCTCAGAACTTCAGGATCAAAATATGGTCCAAACTGTCAAAAACATAGAAAAGAAACTTTAAAAGACAGAGTAAAACCTTCAAGAAATGAGCAATAATTTCAAGAGGCCAAACCTAAGATTAATTGGACTTCTTAAGGCAGAAAGAGAGAAAGAGACCACCCTGGAACAAACATTCTGTGAAATTAGCCAAGAAAACTTCCCTCATCTCATCAGTGATCATTCAAATGCAAGCAATTCTGAGAACCCCTGCCAGATTGCAAATGAGTAGACAAACTCCTAGACACATAATAATTTGCCTACACAAAGTAGGTCTAAAAGAAAAACTCCTAAAGGCAGCAAGAGAAAAAAGTCACACTACCTACAGGGGAAGACCAATTAGAATAGCAGCAGACTTGTCCATAGAAACACTTCAGGCAAGGAGAGCTTGGAGCCAATCTTCAAAATTCTCAAAGACAAACAATTTCAGCCAAGAATTACCTACCCTGCTAAGCTAAGATGTGATGGAGAATAAAATCTTTCCCAGACATTCAATCCCTAAGAGTTTATGCTGTCTCCAGACCAGCTCTACAAGAAACACTTAAGAAAGTACTAAACACAGAAAAAGGGAAAAAAAAAAAAAAAAAAAAGAATGGCAATGCCCTTCACAAGAAAACAGGAAAAAGACTGAAAACACACAGAATCAACCCAAAATCAAAAGAAAGAAAACACAGCAGCAGCAACAACAAACTCTATAAGAACCTCACAACAGGGATAAACTCTCACATTTCAATAATTAGTCTGAATGTGAATGGACCAAATGCACCACTGAAAAGACATAGCATGGCAAAATGGATAAAACATCATGAGGCAACAATATATTGTCTCCAAGAAACTCATCTCACCAGGAAGAACACTCACAGTCTCAAAGTAAGATGATGGGAAACAAAATTTCAGGTAAACGGAACACAAAAGAAAGCAGGAGTTGTGATCTTAATATCAAACAAGATACCCTCTAAGCTATCAAAAATTTTTAAAAAAAGATACAGAAGGTCACTACATAATGATAAAAGTTTCAATCTATCCACAGGAAATATACATCCTAAACAAATATGCACCCAACATAGGAGCACCAACTTTCATAAACAACTTCTAGGTAAACTTAAAAAAGATACTGACTCTAACACTATCATAGCTGGGGACTTAAATACCCCACTCATGACCCTAGACAGATCATCAAGACAAAAAATCAACAAAGAAATCCAGAACCTCAATGTGACACTTGACCAAATGGACTTAATTGATACCTACAGAACACTCCACCCAACAACCATGGAATATACATTCTATTCAT
>NW_007260569.1:827537-865556 GCF_000164805.1 Carlito syrichta | reverse complement strand
AAAGAAGCAGTGGAGGACTTTCTGACATCACACAACCTCCCCAAGTTGAAACAAGAAGAAATCAAGACCCTAAATAGACCAATAACAATCCAGGAAATTGGCTATATCATAAGAAAACTACCTACAAACAAAATCCCTGTACCAGATGACTTTCCAGCAGAATTCTACAAAGTATACAAGGAGGAATTGATACCAATCCTACTGAAAGTATTCCAGGCAATTGAGAAAGATGGAACTCTCCCCAAATCATTTTATGAAGCTAACATCACATTGATACCTAAACCACGTAAAGATCCAACAAAGAAAGAGAACTACAGACCAATATCCTGATGATCATAGATGTTAAAATTCTCAATAAGATCCTAGCCAATCAGATTCAACAACACATCTCAAAAATCAACCACCACGACCAAGTAGGCTTCATCTCTGGGATGCAGGACTGGTTCAACATTCGTCAGACCATAAATGTAATCAAATACATCAACAGATGTAAAAACAAAAACCACATGATTATATCATTAGACGTGGAAAAAGTTTTTGATAAAATCCAGCACCCCTTCTTGACCAAAAACCTTGAACATCTAAGCACAGATGGAATATAATTCAAAATAGTAAGAGCCTTCTACGAGAAACTCACAGCCAGCATACTGCTAAACAGACAGAAATTGGAAACGCTTCCCCTGAAAACCAGAACAAGACAAGGATGCTCACTTTCACCCCTCCTTGTCAACATAGTTTTGGAAGTCCTAGCTAGAGCAATCAGACAAGAGAAGGAGATTGGGGTACCCAAACAGAAAAAGGAGGTAGCAATTTATGCCTCTTTGCAGATAACTTGATTCTATACCTCGAAAACCCAAGAGAATCTGTCAAAAACCTCCTTGCACTGATAAAGGACTTTGACAAAGTCTCAGGGAATAAAATCAATGTGCAAAAGACAGTCGCATTTCTATACAACAACAATAAACCAACAGAAACCCAAATAAAAAGCATAATCCCATTCACAATAGTCAGAAAAAAAGTCATATACCTTGGTATCTTCCTAACTAGAGACGTGAATGACCTTCACAATGAAAACTACAAAGCCGGGCTCGGTGGCTCAGCCTGTAATCCCGCGCCTTTGGGAGGCTGAGGTGAGTGGATTGCCTGAGCCTGCGGGTTCGAGACCCGCCTGGGCAGCAAGACCTCATCTCTACAATAAATCAAAAAATCAGCCGGGCGTGGTAGCGCATGCCTGTAATTTCGGTTACTTGGAAGGCTGAGGTGGAAGGATCACCGGAACCCAGCAGGTCGAGGCTGCAGTGGCCGAGAGCGGCCACTGCACTCCAGTCTGGGTGACAGAGTGATACTCCAACTCAAAAAAAAAAAAAAGATTGTTTAAAAAAAAAAGAAAACTACAAAACACTGCTCAAATAAGTCAAAGGTGACACAAATAAATGGAAAAATATTTCATGCTTATGGATTGGAAGAATCAACATTGTTAAGATGTCCATCCTACCCAAGGCAATCTATAGATTTAACACAATACCCATAAAATTACCAGCAGCATTCTTCTGAGATCTGAAAATGACAATACATGAATTCATATGGAAGCATAAATGACCATGAATAGCCAAAACAATCCTCAGCAAAAATAAATTAAAAAAAAAAAACAGAGTAGGAGGTATCACACTTCCAGACTTTAAACTCTATTATAAAGCTACAATAATCAAAACGGCCTGATATTGGTACAAGAACAGGCATATAGACCAATGGAACAGGATATAGATTTCAGGAACAAAACCTCAATTTTTCAACCAACTCATCTTCGACCACCGACTCAACTCACCACCGACTGGGGAGAGGAGAACCTATTCAGTAAATGATTCTGGGAAAACTGGGTGACCACATTCAGAAGATCGAAACGATATCCCTCCCTATCACCATACTCAAAAATCAACTCTAAATGGATCAAAGACCTAACTGTAAAACCTCAAGTTATAAGACTCTTAGAAAATGCAGGAGACACCCTCATGGAACTTGAAACTGTCAAGCAATTCCTGATGGAAACCCCAAGTACCCATGCCATAAGAGATAAGATAGACAAATGGGACCTTATCAAACTGACAAGCTTCTACAAAGCCAAAGAAACCATCAAGAGAGCGGGAGACAGCTAACAGACTGGGAAGAAATATTTGCCAACTCTATGTCTGACAAAGGCCTGACATCTAGGACCTACAAGGAACTCAAACATGCCGAAAAGAAAAAAATAAACAGCCCCATTACAAAGTGGGCAAGAGATATGAATAGACAGTTCTCAAAAGAAGACATACGAGCAATCAACAGATATATGAAAAAATGCTCAGCCTCACTGGTCATCAAAGTAATGCAAATTAAAACTACACTGAGTTACCACCTAACTCCAGTCAGGATGGCTGTCATCAATAACTCACAAAACAACAGATGCTGGAGAGGATGAGACAAAAAGGAAACACTTCTACACTGTCAGTGGGAGTGTAAACTAGTACAGCCTCTGTGGAAAACACTATGGTGATTCGTTAAAGGTCTAAAAATCGACCTTCCATGTGACCCCACAATCCCCCTGATTGAAATATACCTGGAAAAACTCAAATCATTCTATAAAAAAGATACCTGCACATGTATGTTTATCACAGCATTGTTCACAGTAGCAAGATCTTGGAACTAACCCTGCTGCCCATCAAAAGGGGACTGAATAAAACAAATGTGGTACATAAACACGATGGGATTTTACACAGCCATAAAGAAGAACAAAATCATGAAATTCACAGCATCCTGGATCAACTTAGAGCCTATAATACTGAGTGATAGATCACAGAAACAAAGGACTGAGTATCACATGTTCTCACTCATAAGCGGACCTTGAACAGTTATTGTAATACTATAAGAAAAGAATTGGCAGTAATGGGAAACTGTTGGGAGGGGGCAGGCATGTGGGATTGGCAGTTGTGGGAACCTGCCTGGGGACGGTGGAGCACACCTCATCAACAAGGGTACCTGCATAATGAACATTTGTATACCTAACCCTGAATTGTACCCCACATCTTTGAAATAAAAATAAAGAAGATGGAAAAAAAAAAAAGAAACTAACATCCAGCTTAAAAAGAAAAAAATAAAGTAGAATAATCTTCCTGGGTCCATAACTCCCTTCCTCCTCTTCCTGTGACATAAACAATCCTCCCTTACATCTACCCTCACTGATGTTTGGGTGTCTCATTTGTATCCCAGTAATTTTGTTTCAGATGTGGACAGGGCAGCTATTAGTCCTCAGATTAAAAGAGAGGGAGATTTCAATTTTAATGAAATAGTTGAATGAATAACCTCTGGGTATGGCATTTAAAACAAATTTAAAATGCTATAACTCAATATCAGAATCTCACTTAGACTTTAAAATTGACTCACTAGTTTCAGGCAGAATGATATTTATTTGTGGAGTTTCTAACAGAGCTGACATGCCTGCATGGTCTTTAGAACACAGGGCCACTACATGTGGTGTTGTGCTCTCAAATTCTGAAATGCAATGGAAATACACAAACACTTAGAAACACTCACTTGTACTAGTCTTTTTTTATTCTGTTCATCATCATCACCATCTGGCCTAAGGATGGGTTTTTATTTCCCCCTTGTTTTTGTAATCCTTTCTTCTTGGGTTTAGAATTGCAAGTTGACTTTATTTTACCACAATGCTTTAAAGGTGCTATGAATTTCCTAGTCACTACTAAGAAGTCAGCTGTTAGACTTTGTTTTTTCAAAAAAGTTTTTTTTTCAAGCTGACATTAAGATTTTCATTTTGTGTTTGTTGTCTTCTGGTGTTTCGTTACAGAGTTTAGTTGTAGATCTTTTGCTTTACCAAGATGAGTAGGGTCTTCGATAAATCTGAAAATTAATATTTTCATTAATTATAAAATCTCTCAGCATATATTGTCTCCCACCCATTTTCTTCATCAGCTCCTCTGATAACTTTAATAGGTATGTGTTGGACCTTCTCCCTCCATCCTCTATGTCTTTGGACCTAGATTTTATATAGCTCATGTGCCCTTATGTATTTTCTCTCTGTGCTGTAGTCTTTAGAATTTCTTCAAATTTCCCTTATAGTTTACTATTTATCTATTATGTATAACTCATTCATTTATTTAGTTTTCATTTCAATGTGAATAAAATACACTTAGATACATATCCTTGTAAATAGATGTATGCTCAGTAAGCACATGGACAAATGTTGAAGTCTTATATAGCCAAAGAAATGTAAAATTAGGACAATTAGATTAGACATGCTTCTGATCAGACAGGTCAAAAAATAATATAATTTTCTGCTTCTGACCATACAGCAAAACAGAGGTATAGAGAAATCCAACTCAAAACAAAATACCTAAAGTTGCTGAATAAAAATAAAAAATAAAATAATAATTCAGGCTAAACTGGTCACCAAGCTAGAAGAGGGAATAAAGTCTATCAGGGAAGACACAGCAATGAGATGGATGCAGAACCTGGAATAGACGGGTAAGAAGTGGAAACATTTGAGATGAGCAGTGACCGTTCCAGCCAGCTGAGAAAGAACAATAAACATACTGACATTTCTGCCTATGCTTGGAAATGAAGCACCACCATTTTGGAAACAAATACTGTTTCTGTTACAAAGGACTAGAACTACACTCTGATTTCTTGATTTCCTGGCTTGAATGGGTAAGTTCTTTAAGAAAGTAAAATATTTTTAACATAGGTATTAACTTATTAACTGCTTTGCTATAATATATACTTTGTCAAGATTATTTGAGTATTAAGACATACATTAGGTAGAACAAATGACCATAGCAAAGTTATCTATCTATAGCTCTTGAAATGCTCAGCAGATATTTCTAGGATTATTTTCCCAAACTTTACATAACAGAACGCTGAATCACTGATTAACTCCCCTAGCTGAAAAAGTAGATTTGGAAACCAACTCTGGTATGCACTGCTGTGAACAAATCCAACTACTTATTTTGATAGACAATATGATTTCCTGCAAACGCTCATAGTAAATATTGTAAAGTTAGGACATAAGTAGGTTTTAATCTTTTAATTTTGTTCCCAGATCATGGAAATTGAATGAATAACAAATAACCATGAAGCTTGACTGCTGCTTGTCTATAACTTATTGTTACACAATTACATTAGGAACATCTACTGTACTATAAATAACAAAGAAGCTTTCTGGAAAAAGGCAGCTTCAGCTGAGATCTGAGCAAAAGCAGTGACTTTATCCCCAAATGGTATGAACCTGCTGCCATCTGCTGGCCAGGACACTTGAGTGAATTTTTAGGTTTTATTTAGCTTCCAGGAAAATAATTATATGGTCTTAATGTAAACACATACTGTATTAGTAAATATATTAAAGACCACACTTGCCGCAACTATAATATCAGCTTACTGGTGATTGAGAAAGTACTTCAGTATTTTCCAGTGGATTCAAGGTCATCATGAAATCCAGTGACAAAACAGGGCAGAACAAATCATAAGTAACCTTTGATGTACTTGATATAATAACTTTGATTACAAAATGTCTTTAATATAAAAGTATTATGTTTTTTGAGGACCTAATATATTTAAAAATTGTTTAGTATTGTTATTTATGTTTAAAAATTTTATTTTAGATTTGTAAGGTACAAGTGAAGATTTACTACATAAGTAAGTTGCACGCAAGTGGAGTTTGGGCTTCTAGCTGGTCTTCTCTCCCCTGATGGTGGATCAGGCATGTATATGTCTACTGCAGCACTATTCACAATAGCAAAAATATGGAATCAACTCAAATGCTCATCGAAAGTGGACTGGAGAAAGGAAATGTGGTACATACACACAATGAAATATTATACAGTCATAAAGAAGAACAAAATCGTGGCCTTAACAGTAACATGGATGGAGCTGGAGTCCATCATGCTATGTGAACTGACACAGAGACTAAGAACGGAATGCTGCATTGCTGAGTATTGCAAAACATAAAAGGATTCATGGTACAGTCCATTTCCTTGCTGCTTAGAAGAGAGAAGTGAGAGGGAGGGTAAGTTTGGGTAAGTCCTGAGGCAGGTGGGAACTGAGAAGGTGCCATAAGGCATCAGGATAGTATGTGCTCACCTCTCAGCAGGGCTTCATGAGACCATGGCCTTCAATCTGGACAGGGTGGAAAGGAGAGACTTCCAGGGGTATGGATAGTAAGAAAATTCATGGAAACAGAGGAGTAAGGAGATAAAGAGGGTTCGGGTGAGCTGGAACACTGGATGCATTTAGGACAGTTGTTGGAAATACAATCAGAAAGGTAAGCTGGGACAGACACATGGAAGAACTTGAAAACCAAAGCCAAGGGTTCAGGCTGCCAGAAACTTCCAAGCAAGGCTGGGATTCATTTAGACAAAGGGTAAATCTTTCACAAACTGAGCATCCTGAATGAGAAAACCAAAAATGTCTGTAGTGAACATTCCTGATACTTATTCAGCACTTCTGGTGATCAGATAATATTCTAAGTGTAAGAAAACAGAAAGCAGAGGCATCTCCTGCCCTCCAACGGTCCCGTTCTCAGAGCAGAGACCCCTAGGTAAGTAGGTTACAGTACAAAACCTGTGAGCAGGAAAGAAGGACTGACAGCGGGAGCCACAGCAGAAAAAGGGGAAAGGAGCACTTGCCTCTGACTGGGATGTTGACCAGGCCAAATGCAGGAGATACATCACATTAGGTGGAGAGAATGAATTGAGGTGTCTAAGCATAGAGGCTGAGGAGAGTCTTCCCAATGGTTCAAGGATTGTATAACGTCCTAGAGTCTTCATGGTGTGACTCAAGTCTTTGACGCCAATACATGCATGGTGGCTGTGGGAGTGACTGCTGTTAAATAGTGTGGATGCATGTCAGAGAGCCATAGGAGCATTAGAGATGGTCAATGTCTTTGAGACTTTCTATACTTGGTGCATCAAGTAGGGAGATACAGTTATAAAAATGGTACTGGCAATTCACAATTGCAAAGATGAGGAATCAGCCTAAATGCCCATCAATCAATCAGTGAATAATGAAAATGTGGTATAGATACACGATGGAATACTATTCAGTCATCAAAAATAATGAAATAATGTCTTTTGAAGCAACTTGGATGGAATTGGAGAACATTGTCCTAAGTGAACTAACTCAGGACAAAAATTCAAATACCATATGTTCTCACTTATAACTAGGAGCTAAACTAAGGATTTACAAAGGCGTAGAGAATAGTATAATGGACACTGGAGACCCAGAAACGAAAGGGAGTTTGGGGAAAGGGAAGAAAAACCACCTATTGTGTACAATGTGCACAGATGGGGGTGGTGGTTACACTTCAAACCCAGACTTCCTTGCCACTATAAATGCAACCATGCAACCAAAAGCTATTTGCACTCTCTAAATCTATTGACATTTACAAAAGTAAAAAAATACATGATGTGAATTACTCTTTTTTTAACCTTTAAATTTTTTATTTTAAAATTGTGGGGTACAGTTCAGAGTTAGGTATACAAATATTCATTGTGCAGGTACCCTTGTTGATGAAGTATGCCACCATTCCCCAGGAAGTTGCTCCCTACTGCCAATCCCACCTCCCACCCCACCCCCATGCCCCCGCAGTTTTCCACTACTGTCAGTCCTTTTCTTATAGTATTACATAGTCGTTCAAGGTTCACTTATGAGTGAGGACATGTGATACTCAGGTCGTCATTTCTGTGAAAGATCACTCCGTATTATAGGCTCTAAGTCCATCCAGGTTGCTGCAAAGCTCATGATTTTGTTCTTCTTTATGGCTGTATAATATTCCATTTGTGTATATGTACCACATTTTTGTATCCAGTCCTTTTTTGATGGGCATCATGGTCAGTTCCATGTTCTTGCTATTGTGAACAATGCTCCAATAAACATACATGTGCAGGTATTTTTTTAATAGAGTGATTTGAGTTCTTCCAGGTATATTCCCAGTAGGGAGATTGCAGGGTCATATGGAAGGTAAGAGACTGTACTAGTTTACACTCCCACAAACAGTGTAGAAGTATTCCCTTTTGTGAATTGCTCTTAAAGAAATCTTAGATTTTCTATAGATTCTTCACTGTGATAGCTTTTTAAATAATATTCAAAATACTATTGTTTTTGATTTTGCCTTCTTAAAATGAAACCATTTAGTAAAGGGGGAAAAAGGTGCTAAGCAACAACTTAGGTTTAATTTAGAACTCTGCAGCATGCAGATGGTTATTAAGACATGCAAGGGGATTGACTGTCACAGAGCGTCCCTGGAAAGAAGCAATGCAGGGAACACAGTTCTGCAGCTGGTGGAGCTCCAAAGCCCAGTCCTGTTACTACAAACGGTTTCACAGGCACCAGCCTCAGGCAAGGCCGCTCTGTGATGAGCAAAGAAAGACCAGCTCAGACCTCATATGGCATATGTCCTTCTTTCCTGGATAATTACAAATCGTGTTTGCTTGACCACATTAAACCTACTGCCTTCTTTCTACTCTGTGGATAACATTGTGGAGACAATCATCATAAACCTTTTCTAGCTACTAGCAGCACCCAGTTTGGAGCAAATCCATTCTTTCTTGAACTCTACCTGCAAAGCCCCAGGCATGAGCCCAAGTCCTGTAACAATTCCTATTTCATCCCCCTGACTGAGATGCCTCATGGTCTGCCAGGGGTTTTCCTTGTTGCTGTGGACTAGTAATCCACTTTTGACTAGTGACAGGTATGTTTTTGGTAGCCTTGAGGCTATGGCCACGTGAGATCCCAGACTCAGGCTTCAGCCCTGTGAAGGTTCCAGTGTTTCTATCATAAGCAGAGAATCTAGAGTCTGAAGAAAGTCCCTATTGGGTTGCTGACATCGGAGATAAAGACAGGTTAAAAAAAAAAAGCCATAAGTTGAGTTGATAACATTGACCAATATTTCTCCGTCTGCTTTTTCTTTCTTCACTAAGCCATTCTTTAACCATTGACAATTCTCATATTTTTATCAGGTATTGGCCTCTCCTCTGAGCCACAAAAATTGGCATATTGGACCATCTATATGACATTTCATGTTTGACTCAACAAAACTGCAGACTCAACACGTCTAAGATGGAACTCACTGTTCTGTCACCAAGCACCTCACCTGCCTGGTACTTAATCCAGATCATTAGGAAGTATCCCCAGGATCTCCCTTTGATTACCTCTCAGATTCTGTCAATTCCGATTTATGTTAACTTGACTGCAAGTGTCTCAGGAACCCACCCAGCTCTCTCACTCTGTCTCCACCCCCTTGACACGGGTGTGAGTCTCTTACAGGGACCCAGGTCTCCTAATTGGTCTTTGTCCCTTCTATTCCCCTTTCTATCTTTCTTGCTTTCTGCTGCCCAGGTGGTCATTATACAATAAAATCTGAGCAATTATGCATCAGCTCCATCTAGTTCAGGAAACACAAACAACTCAAGCCCCCCAAAAAAAGTTGAAAGAGGGGATTAAGGTCTATCAAGATTGGTGGGGGAGATCTTGAAAGCATAAGGGAGAGACATTTTACTGCAGCTGTGGCTTTGCCTTTGAAAGCATCTGCTGCCCTGTAGACCACTGGTAGGATGGGAAGTGAGAGATGCAGGAAGTGGTTATTGACAGACACTCCAGCTGTTGCTGGGGTGACTGGGGCAGGAGGCTTTGCAAAAACTCACTTGCCTGTCCTCACATGGATGCATCACAATGAAGGCTGGTTACAAGTAATATGTCTTCTGGTTTTTCCACCTCAGAGCAGAGTGTACAGTGGGGAGAAATGAATATCTTCACCAGATTATTTCCTACTTAAAATAACTCCCCAACTTTCTGTTCTTTGGGGACATTGACCAAGTGCATAATGTGGTCTAGAAGTCTTTCATCATTGGCTTCTACTGGTGCTCCAGCCTCTTCTCTCCCACGCTTTCATCTCTCTCTACATTCTATCTTCTTCTTGACCTAAGGGTGCTTGGTGATCTTCTTGAGGTCTCTGAGCACACAGCTCCTGCAGATTCTGTCCCCTCCATCCAGATGGGGCCAAGACATTTCTGATGTGGTATCAGGCCATGCCCATTTCCTGGGGAGAATCATCACCATCTTCGTTGACAGTGTGCTTAATATTTGTATAGCTTCCTTCTTACTGAGAGAGAACGTGCGGAAGACAGTTGAGAGAACACATACACAGACCTTAAAGTATGAGATAATGTGATAAAACAGGGTATGTAAAATAGCCCTTTGCAGTAAGGCATGGGTGGGTATTGCTGGCAGGGAGGTGAATCTGAAGATGTAGGTTGACCTAATCATGAAGCTCTGTATGCGTTCATGTTAGTTATATGTGTTGTATGTGGAGTGTGGAGTGAGAATGACAGGAAGCCTTCCTGGGGTTAATCAGACACATTTGAAGCATTTTTTCTGTTTTTTAAAAAAAATTTTTAATTTTGAAGATGTGGAGTACAATTCAGGGTTAGGTATAGAAATGTTCATTATGCAGGTACCCTTGTTAATGAGGTGTGCCCCCCACTTCCCCTGGCAGTTTTCCTCTATTGCCAATCCTGCTTCCCCATCCCCGACACTGGCAGTTTCCAGCTACTGCCAATCCATTTCATACAGTATTATAGTAATTTTTCAAGGTATGCTTATAAGTGAGAACATGTGGTACTCAGGTCTTTGTTTCTGTGATAGATCACTAAGTATTATAGACTCTAAATCAATCCAAGTTGCTGCGAAGTTCATAATTTTGTCCTGCTTTATGGCTATGTAATATTCCATTGTGTGTATGTAACTTTTTAAAAAATCCAGTCCTCTTTCAATGGGCAGCACGATTGGTTCTGTGTTTTTCCTATTGTGGATAATGCTGCAATAAACATGCGTGTGCAGGTATCTTTTTCATAGAGTGATTTGAGTTTCTCCAGATATATTCCCAGTAGGGGGATTGTGGGGTCATACGGATGGTCTATTTTTAGGAATCACCAAACTGTTTTCCACAGAGGTTGTACTGGTTTATACTCCCACCAGCAGTGGAGAAGTGTTTCCTTTTTCCCTTATCCTCTCCAGCATCTGTTGTTTTGTAAGTTATTGAGATAACCATCCTGACTGGTGTTAGGTAGTATCTCAGTGTAGTTTTAATTTGCATTTCTTTGATGACAAGTGAGGATGAGCATTTTTCATGTATCTGTTGGCTACTCATATGTCTTCTTTTGAGAAATGTTATTCATATCTCTTGCCTGCCCACTTTGTAATGGGGCTGTTTTTTCTTTTCAGCATGTTTGAGTACCTCGTAGATCCTAGATGTTAGGCCTTTGTCAGACATACAGTTGGCAAATATTTTTTCCCAGTCTGTGGGCTGTCTTCCTGCTCTCTTGATGGTTTCTTTGGCTTTGCAGAAGTTTGCCAGTTTGATGAGGTCCCATTTGTCTATCTTATCTCTTATGGCATGGGCACTTGGGGTTTTGGGAATCGGCATGGCTAGATAAGGAAAAAAATTCCTAGCAAAATATTGAGAAATAAATAAAGTAGGCAAGACCAGAGACTTAGTCATCAAGGAGCACTTTTCTTTTTCTTGCTAGTCCAGACAAGAATTGTTGATAGCCTGACCTAAGACAGTGCCAAGAGGAGGGATGGGGATGGAGAAGAGGTGGCAGGTTGGAAGGAATTTTGGAATTTGGATAAATAAAATAGGATATAGTGATTGGTTGTTAGAAGTGAGGGTGATAGAAAAATCTGGAAAGTGGTCAGTTTTCCAGTTTGAGTAAATTATATTTGATAATGAAATTGATTGAAAACTGGAGCACACAAAGAGAAGTACATCTGGGGAAAAACATGGTGATCTATATGAAAACTCCTAGTATGATCTTTGGAGGCAATTTTATTCCAAATTATCTCTATACTGACAATTGCAATAAGAAACAGCTACTATTTGTTGTGCAATCAGTGGTCAATATTCCTTAGCTCACTTGGTTGTGTAGGAGTATAAAAATATGTATAGAAACTCATGGGGAAATATTTCTAAAACCCAATGTACCTAAATCTTACTTTTCTCAATGATAATACTATTAAAATTTTCAACCATATTGGATTAGTTAGCATAAAGCTAGGTTGCTAAAGAGACCCACAACTTAGTAGCTTAAAGCACAATTGAGACGCTTGTCCATTGTTTCAGCCCTGATGTGATCATCTGAGTAAGTGGGGTACTCTGGTCCTATAGCTGTTCATCGATGCTGGTTCATTGTATGTGTCAAGTTGACTGGTCTAAAAGACTTCAGGTGACCGATAAGACATTATTTTAGAGTGTTTCCCTGAGAATGTTTCCCAAAAGTGTTAGCATTTGAATTGGTAGACAGGGTAGAAAAGCTCTACCCCTACCAGCGTGGAAGGGCATCCTCCGATCCCTTGAGGGCTCTGATAGAACAAAACAACAGAGGACAGAGAACAGAGCTTCTCAAACTATAAGTAATCTCCTGTGCTGAGAATGATATTTACTTAGGGAAATATAAAATACATTTGGAGGGGTAGGCAGAAACCAGATTGTGAAAGTCATTATTATTTAATGCTGTGATATTTTGATTTTATGAGAGTTGTGGAGGGTGAGGAGGCATTGACGCATCTTGACCACGAAGGTAATGTGGTTATGTCAGAAACACTCTTCTGGCAGTGTCTGCATGTGCACAAAGATTACCCAAGGATATCCTGAAAATACAGATGCTGATTGATTAGCTCTGAGGTGCTGTGTTTCATAGATGGTCCAGAGGATGTCAGGGCAGTGGTTCTCAAAGGGTGTCTCCTACCTTGGCAGCATTCACATCATCTGGAATGTTTTTAGAGGTGTAGATCATTCCCTGATGCCATGCCAAAACAGAATGTATCAGAAAGTTGGATGTAGGACCATGTGATTTTTTTTCTTTCTCCATAAACTTTGATGATTCATTTTATGTGTCAAGTTGTCTGGGCTAAAAGACTCCAGGTGACTGGTAAAACATCTTGGAGTGTTTCCCTGGGGTGTTTCCCAAAAGTGTTGGCATTTGAATTGGTAGACTTAGTAGAGAAGATATATCCCTACCAATGTGAAAGGGCATCCTCCAATCTCTTGGGTTGGGCCCAGGTAGAACAAAAAGACAGTAAAAGGGCAAATTCACTCTCTCTTTTTGATCTGGGACATTCATCTTCTCCTGTCCTTGGATACTGGAGTGCCTGGTTCTCAGATCTTCAAACTTGGAAACGTTTACACCGCTGCACCACTCGTTTGGAGTTCTTGATACTTGTATGAATCACATCCCTCGCTTTCCTGGATATCCAGTTTACAGATGGCAGATCATGGGACTCCTTAGCCTCTGTAATTATCTGAGCTAATTCCCATCATCTCTCCCTGCATAGATTTTGTTGGTTCTGTATCTTTGGAGAACTCCAGTTCACAGTCTGATGTACATAAAGGTATGGGACATTATTGTTGTTGGCATAGTTGAAACTGGATTGTCACAGCATCTGGTCCCAGAAGATGGAAAGAAGAAAGAAAACCTGGAGGAGGCAGAGCAGTGCAGTGAGGCCAAGCCTGAGAGCAGCGCCCATCACTTCCACTCACAATTCTCTTCTGAGATATCAGTCACGTGACCACATATAACCCTGATACCATCCTAGAGACACGGGCTGACCATAATACAGGAAGTCTTTCATTGGACAACCAGCTCCTTCTATCTTTGTGTAGTAGTTGAACAGGCTAATTAGGTGCATACCTATGTGCAAGGCAATGGTAGCACATTAGAGAGAAATAGGAGGAGGGATCAAAAAAAAATCCTGGAATTTATTTATAAAAAATTGTATTATTGATTTATTGTAGAGATGAGGTCTTGCTGCCCAGGCAGGTCTCAAACCCGCAGGCTCAGGCAATCCACTCACCTCAGCCTCCCAAAGACGAGGGATTACAGGCTGAGCCACCGAGCCCGGCGTGGTAGCACATGCCTGTAATTCTGGCTACTTGGAAGGTTGAGGCGGAAGGATCGCCGGAGCCCAGCAGGTCGAGGCTGCAGTGGCCGGGAGCGGCCACTGCACTCCAGTCTGGGCAACAGAGTGAGACTCCAACTCAAAAATAAAATTGTATTATTTATGCTTGCATGTTTAAACTTCAGTCATCTTCAAAGTACTCTTTGTTTGATGCAATATACCTATTGAGACATTTTTCCAACTGCTGTGAACAGTTTTGAACTCATTCATTTTGATGCCTTTTAGTGCTTCTGCTGTTTTTTGTTTCATTTCCACATCCACAAAAACCTTTCCCTTAGAGAACTTTTTCATCCAGGAAAACAACAACAACAAATTCACTTGGGGTGAGATCAAATAAATAGAGAGAGTAGGGCACTGGGATTATGCAAATTTTGGTCAAAAACTTTTGAACACTCAGCGTGGTGTGGGCAGATACGCTTGTAAATCACCCATAATGAAATGGGCGAATGTGTTGAAAGAATCTCCAAAAAAAAAAAAAAAAATGAACTGAAGCAAAATGCAGCCTCACACAATGCTGGCTGGTACACTGATGCTGATGGGTTCCTAGAATACTTACTTAGTGACTTAGTGGGGGAATCCAGTACTACAAGAGACCTGCCCTCCCAAAAATAATTCTAGGTTTTGGGGTCCCCTCTTCTAAGTCTCATTAATGCAAAAGTCCGAGGTGGTGGTCCTAAACATATCACATTTATCACTCCGAGCACTAAAATCTTTCTTCTAGTATTTGTGTCTACCATCAGGGCATCTATTCTGATACATAATATCTGCTAGAAATGCTCTTTAAGTTAGGATGAAGGCAAGGGAAGAGTTTGCTCAGAATGACTGAATTCACACACTGCCCTGACAATTTCCGAAAGTTCATAAGGCCCCATAAAACTGGGTAGTGGGTCTCATGCCAGTCTGCAGGGCCTTCTCCATGATGAGCTAGTGGGATTGTAATGAGGGTGTCTTTGGGAACATTCCAGATTCTGCTATGGATCTCACTCTCCCCTTCACCTGTGCTCAGGGTCCTCCTGCTATTCAGGGTCCTTATAACAAATCCTTAATCTTTGCTTTTTCTCCCCATGGAGAAATGAAAATCTATGCATTTTCTCCCCATGGGCTCTTTCAGAGTGCTGCTTCTGTCTAATTTGCTTCATAGATAGTGGACAAGGTTGGGATGCCCTGCATTTCAGAGCTGTCCAGGTGACCCATGCCCTCTGAGCCTGAGCTTATGGCCTGCCATACAACTGCACCTTTGCTGGACTCAGTGCTCATTGCTGTAGCGAGGGAAGGATCATTCTGAAGCTTGGTCATCAGGAAGCGTCTCTTCTTAGATCAGTTCAGGAGAGTAAAAGGCTCCCTTTGAGCAACTTTGTAGATGCTCAGAAACTGGCTGAGAAAACCCTTCCCCAGCTCTCCTGAAACAAGGTCAAGTTATTCTTGTAAGTAACTGCATGCCCAATACTCTCTGGATATCAGTCCGTGTGGAGTAAATGGAGATATGTAAGACCACACCTTCATCTGTCAGTGTAGTAAGGAAGAAAAGCATTTTCTGAAACAATCTCAGTAAAAATGTAATAATTCAAAATCAACAGACAAAATTCAGTTGTATTTCTATACATTAACAACAAACTCCTCAAAAAATAATTTAGGAAAGCTATCCCATGTAAAATAGCATCCAAAAGGTACTTAGTAATAAATTTAGCCAAGGAAGTATAAAATCTCTACACTGAAAACTATAACACACTAATGAAAGAAAATAAAGAAGACACAGATAAATGGAAAGGTAATTTGAGTCCATGAGTTGAAATAACAGAGATTGTTCAAATATTCATACTACTCAAAGTTATCTATAAGAAAACAATGACATGTCTATCAAGATTCCTATGACATTTTTCACAGAAATAAAAAACAATTCTAGAATTTATATGGAACCACAACAGAGCCAGAAACAGCCAAATGAATCTTGAGCAGGACAGATAAAGTTGAAGGCACACACTATCTGATTTCAAAATATTCTAGAAGCTGCAATGATCAAAACAGTCTAGTGAAGGAGACTGAGGAAGAGATTGTGTTTGAGGCTTTTTTTTTTTTTAGTTGAAGTCTCACTCTGTCGCCCAGCCTGGAGTGCAGTGGCATGCTCATCGCCACCGCAGCCTCAACCTGCTGGGCTCAGGCAATCCTTCTGCCTCAGCCTTCCAAGTGGCTGGAACTATAGGAACGCGCTACCATGCCCAGCTACTTTTTTAATTTATTGTAGAGATGACGTCTCGCCAAGTTGCCAAGGCTGGTCTCGAACCCATGAACTCAGGCAATCCTCTCACCTCGGACTCCCAAAGTGCTAGGATTATGGGCGTGAGCCACAACGCCAGACCATGTTTCAGTTTAATATCAACATTTTTCTGTCAACTCAGCAGTGGAGAGTAGAGGGATACGAGGAATTTTTAAATTAATTTGTTTATGAGAAACTTTATCAGGACATCAAATTAATATGTAATGGTGAAAGAAATGCAAGTATAGATGAAACAGGTTAGGCTATAAGTTAATAATTGATGTAGCCTAGTAATAGGTACATGGGAGTAGGTCAGCTTTTGTATATGTTTAAGTTTTTCTATGATAATAGGTTACAAATAACTAATTACATAAAAATAAGGAGAAACAATTCTAGCAGAAATTTAAAGTATTTGTCAAGTAATTTTTTTTTTTAAGTGGAGTCTCACTCTGTCGCCCAGACTTGAGTGCAGTGGTACGCTCTGGCCACCGCAGCCTCGACCCACTGGGCTCCAGCGAGCCTTCCACCTCAGCCTTCCAAGTAGCCAGAATTACAGGCGCTCACTACCAAGCCTGGCTAAATGTCAAGTAATTTTAAAGGTTAAAAATATTTATTAGCTAATAACATAGGAGAGGTGCTTTGACATTTCTTCAATGCCACTAGTATCCTTTGCTTTAGACAAAACAAAACAAGTCATCAACAAATAACTTAGAATTTAATTTTAAAAACTAAAGATCTAAAGTAGTCTTAAAATATTGTCATTGTATGTTCGTGTGTTATAACAATAGTCCTTCTTATTAAAAAATAAATCTATATAAATTTCTTTTGCCACAAATGACATTTTTTATTTGCTAAGTATATATATTTGCTGATAGGTTAAAAAAAATAAAACCTAAGATAATTACCTTTTCTAGAGATATCTCCCAAGCCCAGATTTTATATTAAGAGAAATAAAATGGCAATTTCTAAAGCTTGGTTATTTCTTCTGCAGATTTATATTTCATGACCTTTACTCCACTAGAGGGCTCTGTGGGTAAGAGAAAATACCTAAAATAATAGCTTTTAAGGCTATTTTGAATGTATGCCATTTTATCGATTACAGTCTCTTGGTAATTTTATTTGATATTCAGAGATAACATAATTTTTATGGAACTAAGAAGTAATATAGTTAATATCTTTAGGGATTTTTTAAATTAATTGATTCATTGTTGATAGTTCTTCTGATGAATGTTTATACAGCAATAAATCCTTTTTTTTTATTAGGAAGAGTTATAATCAACAATATATGTAAGCGGTACTTATGTCTAAATATTAACTAGTTTCATGAGCCAATGGCCTAGTTAGTAATTTAGAAGTCAGTTCCCTCATAATTAAATACTATTCCAAGTTTGCTTTGAAAAAAAATAAAGTATTATAATGGAAAAAGTATGGGGTATTAGTTGGGATCTATATTCAGTAAGACAAATTTTCATATTTGTGAGCATACTTCTCATCTAATTTTAAATGACAGTGGCAAGGCTATTACACAAACATCAGCATATTCTTATATTCATCTCTGCAAATAAAATAGTCAATTTTTTTCTTTTTAGCTCTGGGTATTACAGGCCTCCTAGCGGGAAGAGGATTCAGTAATCAAAGTTGCTACAATATATTATCCTTCACACTGCACATAAGTGAAGGTTGTAGATAGTGCATGAGAGGGAGCTGAGGTGGATTTAAGAGACAAAGACTTTGAAACAGAACTTATAAACATGTTCAAAGAATTAAAGGGAAATGGTGACAATTAAGTGGAGATTGTTGGTATAAAGTGATAAAACATAAAAAACCAAAAAAAAAAAAAATGGAAATACAAGATTTAGAAAGTACAATAACTGGAATAAAAAAATACTAACTGACTCAATAGAAGACTGAGCTAGCAAAAATTAAGATTCAGGAAACACGAAAAGATAAGATTATACAATCCAAGGATCAGAGGGGGAAAAGAATGAAGAAAAACAAACAGAACCTCAGAGAAATATGGGACACCATTAATCACACCAACATGAGGGCAATGGGAGTACCAAGAAAAGAGAAAAGGAAAGAAGCAGAAAAAAAAATTTTTTAATTAATGGCTGAAAACTTCTCAAATTTTATGAAAAACATTATTCTACATATTCAGAAGCTCATTGAAACACACAAGGAAAATGTTGAAAGCCAAACACAAAGAGAAAATCTTGAAGTAAGCAAAACTCATAGGTGACATGGTGGCTCATGCTGCAATTCCAGAACTTTGGGAGGCTGAGATAGGAAAATCACCTGAAGCCAGGAGTTTGAAACCAGCTGGGCAACATAGATGATCTTGTCTTTACAAAAAATAATTTTGAATATATATATGCGTATGTATGTGTGTGTGTATATGTATATACACACACATGCATATTGAGAGAGACAGCCAGGTGTGGTTACGCATGCCTGTAGTCCCAGTTGCTAGGGAGGATCACTTAAGCCCAGGAGTTTGAGGCTGCAGTGAGCTATGATTGTGTTACTGCACTCCAGTCTGGCCAATAGAGAGAGATCCCGCCAAAAAAAGAGAGATGGGGGGAACCACAATAAGATTCGGATATGACTTCTTTTCAGAAACTGTGAAGGCAAGAAAGCAGTAGAAAGGCAGTCTAAGTGTTGGATGCAAATCATGCTTAGACAATGGAATATTCCATGCAAATGATAAAGTTGGACACCTACCTCACACCATGTTACAAATGTTAACCAAAAATGGATTAAACATAAAAAGCACAGTCCCATTCACGATAGCTACAAAAAAAAAGAAAGAAAGAAATGAGAAGTCAAAGACCTTTACAACAAAAACTACAAAACACTGCTCAAAGAAATTAAAAATGACACAAACAAATGGGAAAATAGTCCATGCTCATGGATTGGAAGAATCAACATTGTTAAGATATTCCTCCTGCCCAAGGCAATCGACAGATTTAATGCAATGCCCATTAAATTACTTGCAGCATTCTTCTCAGACCTGGAAAAGACAATATAGAAATTCAGGTGAAAACATAAACGAGCATGAATAGCCAAAATAATCCTCAGGAAAAAAAAAACACCATAAAAAACAAAAACAAAAAACAAGAACAGGCATATAGGCCAGTGGAACAGGAGGTTAGAGATTCCAGAAACAAAACTTCAATTTCTCAACCAACTCATCTTTGACAAAGCCTCCACCATCAACCACTGGGGAGAGGAGAACCTATTCAGTAAATGGTGCTGGGAAGACTGGCTAACCACATGCAGAAGATTAATACAAGACCCCTACCTATCATCATATGCAAAAGTCAACTCTAAAGGGATCAAAAACCTAAACGTAAAACCTTAAACTCTAAGAACCTTAGAAAATGCAGGAGACACCCTTATGGAAATTGGAACTGGCAAACAATTCCTGATCAAAACCCATAGTGCCCATGCCATAAGAGATAAGATGGACAAGTGGGACCTCATCAAACTGATATGCTTTTGCAAAGCCAAAGAAGAGAGAGACAGCCCATAGACTGGAAAAATATTTGCCAATTGTATATCTGACATAGACCTAACATCTAGGATCTACAAGGAACTCAAATATGCCAAAAAGAAAAGAACAAACAGCCCATTACAAAGTAGGCATAAGATATGAATAGACATTTCTCAAAAGAAGAAATACGAGCAGCCAACAAGTACATGAAAAAACACTCAGCCTCACTAGTCATCAAAGAAATGCAAATTAAAACCACACTGAGATACTACCTAACTCCAATCAGGATGGCCATCATCAACAACTCCAAAAACAACAGATGCTGAAGAGGATGCGGTGAAAAGAGAACACATCTATACTGTTGGTGGGAGTATAAACTAGTACAATCTCTGTGGAAAATAGTGTGGCAATTCCTAAAAGTTCTAAAAATTGACCTTCCATATGACCCTGCTATCCCCCTACTGGGAATATACCTGGAGAAACTCAAATCACTCTATGGAAAAGTTACCTGCACATGTATGTTTATTGCAGCATTGTTCACAATAGCAAAAACATGGAACCAACCGTGCTGCCCATCGAAAGAGGACTGGATAAAAAAAGTGGTACATATGCATAATGGAATATTACGCAGCCATAAAGGAGGACAAAATTATGAGTTTTGCAGCAACTTGGATAGACTTAGAGTCTATGATGATGAGTGATCTATCACAGAAACAAAGAACTGAGTAACACATGTTCTCACTCATAAATGGACCTTGAACAAGCATCATAATACTATAAGAAAGGGATTGGCAGTAGTGGGAAACTGCCAGGGGAGGGCGGGGTGGGATTGACGGTAGTGGGAAACCAGGAGGAGGGAGACATAAATCATCAGCAAGGATACCTGCATAATGAACATTTGTATACCTAACCCTCAATTGTAACCCACATGTTTACAATTAAAAATTTAAAAAATAAAACTAAAACTTCAAAACTTTCACAAGAGAATGTAAGCATTCATGACCTTGGCAATGGACCTAAGATATGACACTAGATATACACAAACAACAACAAACATAAATAAATTAAACTTCATCAAAAATTTGTAAAAATGTACTTTAAAAGATATTATCTAGAAAGTAAAAGATAACCCACACAATGGAATTACATATTTGAAAACTATATCTTATATGTTTTCAGACTATGTATAATAATTCTTATTGTACTTAAAAGATAAATAACTTAATTGAAAAATGAAAATGAAAATAACCCAATTAAAGAATGAGCAAAGGGATGAAGTAGATACTTTTCCACAGTCTTTAGGGAAATGCAAACCAAAACCCCAATGATACACCACTTTATACCCACTGGGATGCCTAGCATTAAAAAGATGTATGAGTAAATGTTGGTGAGGATGTGGAGAAATTGAGGCCGGTGGAAATGTAAAATATTGGATTGTCTTTGAAAAACAACCTGTTAGCTCCTCAAAAGGTTACCACAGCATTACCCTATGACCTAGCAATTCCACTCTCAATCATATACTCAACAGAAATAAGAATGTATGCCCACACCAAAATTTGTACATGAATATTCGTTATCCATTATAACCCCAATGTAGAAACAACCCAAATGTACATCAATGGATGAATGGATAAGTAAAATGTCATATACTCCCCAAATGGAATGATTTGGCAATACGAAAGAATAAAGTACTGCTACATGCTACAACATGATGAATCTAGTAAACATGCTAAGAGAAATAGGTCAGTCATGGAAGACGACATTTTGTATGATCCCATTTTGGTGAAAGGAACAGAATAGACAAATCTATGTAGAGAGAAAGTAGATTAATATTTTTCTAGGACTGTGGATAGGATTGGATTAAATTTGTGGTAACTGTTAAAGGGTATGGATATTTTGGGGGGTGACAAGATATTCTTAAATTGGTTATGATGATGATTGAAGAACCTTGTGAATAAACTGAAAACCATTCAACTGTCCAGTCTGAAAGAGTGAATTGGATGGTTTATGAGTTATACCTCAATAAACTAATTATAAATGAAAAAAGAGGAAGTGACTCAATCATTGGGTAGCATTATGTAGGCTCCATGTATTAAAGTATCTTTGGCCAAAGAATTAATAATTAGATATAATTAATTGTTCTGCCAGATTCTCGTTCTAATGGCATTTACTAATTTTAGACTTTTTTGTGTTAACAATAAATAATTGTTAATTTAATAGTTAATATCCCTTCTTTATACACTAGGTGTCCAGGAGATAAGAGAGAGAAACTTGAGACCACAGTTTAGGATATACTTACATTACTAACCTATCTGGTACCACAGTAACGCAACCTGTAAATAACTGGTCAAAACAATAGGAACGGAACAGTTTTTCCAGTTTTCATCCATATATATTGTATCAGGGATTTTGCTCTCCCTTATCTTATCCAAAACTAGTCTCAGAAGTCTTAGGATGGGCATTGATGGACTTGGGGGCTATCCTACTCTCTGGTGTTTCTATACTATGTCTACTTATGCTGCAGTGTTCTTCAAGTGTTCATCTGTAGAAAACACCTCCCTCAGACAACAAAGATGCATTCCAGGATGAAGTACACAAAAGCTGGTTGCCTGTGCTTGCAGCAAGCTTTAGTGAAAATAACTCTATTTTATATTCTAAAATATTGACCTTACAAGCTATTTCTAAGGAATCACTGTCTGCTGTGGAGTGGTATGAGTATAGTCTTCTAAAAGTTGTATATATATATTTTTTCTGTTTAGTTCTACTATCAATCTGCTGCTGCTCCCTGAAGGAGTAAAAGTTGTTCCTGAGGCTGGGCACTTGGGTATCTCTTGGTGTTGGGTAATGGGTGTGATCCCCCTAATATGCCACCTGCTGTTCCAATGTCTCTAGGTGAGGAAAGGGAGTATTGATCCCAGAACAATCAAAAGGCATCCCAAAGTAGGCTGTCCATTGTGATGGGCTCTCTTTTTTTGTGTTCTACCTGAGGAAACAGGTGTGTGGGGTGAAGGGATTCTTCCTTGGAGCCCTCAGAAAGAGCCAACTGTGCCAATACCTCAATTTTAGACTTCCAACCTCCAGAACTGTGAGAGAGTACATTTCTGCTCTTTTATGCCAACTAGTTTGTGGTCATTGGTCACAGCAGTCTTAGGAAAGTCATAGAGATGCGTGTGTTAAGATGCTATCTTCCTAGACCCAGTGGCTAGAAATAGGATAGTTGAGGTCACCAGTAATAAAATCCAGAGCTTTGGCAATTAATTTTCAGAGGCACTATGGTGGCATCTATAATCCTCCACCTGGACGCTGAAGAGATTCTAGCCTTCAAGTTGGGGTTGGCCTCACTGTGAAGGGTCATGGGTGCTCCATTCTGAAAAGGACAAGATTCCAGGGATGGGTAGAGAGGAATCTGGACTTTTTTTCTGGACAACCTCACTCCTGCCACATTAGGAGAAAAGATCCCTGAATTTGTAAGGGTGAAGGTAAAATAGTAGTTTAAAACATCATGTGCTAAACCTGAAGCAGGGAGGAGGCAATAGCTTGGGGGAATTGAAGGGATGGGGTCAGTTTGCATTTATGTTTCAAGGACAGGAAACATTAATTGTGCCATCTACTCTTGGGAAAGACCTGGAAGAGCAGACTTCATGGACAATGTGGCAGGAGTGAGGATGTTAAAAGGTAAAAGGATCTGGAACCCAGGGTTTGGAGCCTAGGGTGGTCAGCGACCTTCCAAAGTCACAGTGAGAAGACAGGGGAGGGACAAGGGAAGTGTCATGGATGCCCAGTTTTCTGGTAACAAGGGGAGTATGTCTTGGTTCCTAGTATGACTCAATGCGTGTTGATTAAACTCTCCACTTAATACCAAGACCAAGCATCAAACCCTCCCAGTGGTCAAATTAGGGTAATTGATCAACAATATTCAGAATCCACTTCTTTTCCAACCTTGAAAATTTGACTAGCTCTGGCAGTTGTCACACTAGTTATCTGATGGCTCCCCCACACTCCATGGTTCCTGAATGCTTTCTTTTATATTTGTATTTTTAATTTGATTCAAGGGGTGTATGTGCAGTTTAGTTACATGAGTGTAATGAATGATAGTGAGGTTTGAGTTTCTATTAAACCCATCACCAAGATAAAGTAAGTATGGTGCCCAATAGACAGTTTTCAACCTGTTCCCCTTCCTCCCCTTAATAGATATTCCCAGTGTCTGTTGTTCTCATTTTTATGTCCATGGTACCCAGTGTTTAGCTATGGCTTATAAGTGAGAACGCATGGTGTTTGGTTTGTTGTTTTTGTATTAATTTGCTTATAATGGCCTCCAGCTGCATCTACATTATTGCAAAGGACATGATTTAATTCTTTCTTATGGCTGTGTAATATTCCACACCAGTAAACTCATGGATTCCCCAGCTCATGACATTGTTGCACCCCTGGGAAAGCCTGGCATAAGAGACATATCTTCTCTTACTGTCTCCTCATGTACCCAGAATCCACCTTTCTCCTATTTTACTTCTGTACTTTGCAACTCAACAGATATCCTTTCTGAAGAGAAAAGAAGAATGTAAGGAATGCCCATTGATACTAGACCTTCTCAACTGCATGTGAAATGGCATGATGGTCTTCTTGCTCACCTCATTCTGAGATCCTTTGTTCCTTCTCTCTTGGACACAATGGTCCCCTGGTGTGTCCTCGGGGTCTTTGTACATGCTAGTTCCTCTTCCTGGGTTGCCCTTTGTCTGATAGTCTCATGACTTGTGCCCTCACGTCCTCTAGATATTTAATACATTTCCTCCTACTTACGGAGCCACTGAGAATTCCATCAACAATTTTAATTCTATCACACCACCAGCATCTTCTACCTCCCTGCCCTACTTTGTTATTTTTTTTCTTTCCAACAGTTATTACCATCTAAAATGTATAAGAGGCCAGCTACTTAACTGTATACTTCTTCCTTGATTTATTAATTCTCTCTAACATTTATCACTATCTAAACTATTATGAAAGTAATAGTCTGGCATATAATAGTTGCTCAATAAATGCTTGTTGAATGAAAGAATAAAAGAAAGACTATCTAGAGTCCTTCCTGGACAAATAAGAATGTGGTTTATGCGGAAAGTTCTCAAAGACAGGGAGGGAAGGGCATTGGGGGTTTAAAAGTGGACAATTGGTAGAGATGAGGCAGGCAAATTAAGAAGGAGAATTAGAGAAATAAGGCAGGAGTTCTAGGACTGGGGATGAGGCAGAGGTTTAAGAAAGAAAACGTTGCAGTGTCCAGGGGAGAAAGTTGCAACAAAATAAAATCAATGAGCATTATTTTTTAAAAGCCTAAGTAGTCCACCTCTATTATAGACAAGAAGACTCATAAAGATTCTTAAACATAGAATTCAAATAAAGATCCAGTTCCAGGAATTGTTGAATTGACTATTTCAGCCCCTAGAATTAACTGAATGCTTAGCTATATGGATGACAGGTATGCTTTGCATGTTAGTATGAACTTTGGGAAATATTTTTAATGTTATCCCCTCTCTCTAACTTTTTTTTAAAAAAAATTAAAGATAATATGTTGTCTATTGCCAGTAATGGCATCAGGTGAATGTATCACATTCTATTTTTTATGTGGGTCATCTGTGTACCTTTGATTTCAGTGTGTCTAAATCTCTGTGGTCTTGTCAGTAAAATGCTGAAAATACTCAACAATGCTCATAGAATGTAAGTTTTCAATTATGTATATGAAATGAGCAAAAATATCCTTTTATTGTCATATTGATTTCTTTGGACATCTCTCCCTTTCTTTTCATTCATTCATTTATAGTTGTATGGTAACATTTTCATTTTTGTAATTAATCTCTTTCTGTCTGTCTCTAACTCTCTGGGCTCTGATACTCTCTCTCTCTCTTCCCCACTCCAACCTCTCAGGTTGTCTACTCTTCCAGAGCCTTTGTCTATAAGGCATTTTTCTCTAATCTTGCTCTCAGCATTTTCTCTAAACTTTTCCCCACCTGCCTTTAAGAGAGGATAATGTTCACACACTCAAGCTACTCCTTACATACACTGTGTAACTAAGGATGGGGAGACACGGCCAAGTCTTTCCAACTCCTTGTGACTGTCATACAAATACATACCTTGTTATTACTTGTTCAAGAATAACAACAGTCTTCTGGTTTATTTTTTCCTGAGGATTATTGGTTATCACGACTGCTGTGTTAAGCTTGCTTTTTAATAGTGTTTATATATGATCATTCAGCTTTCTTGTGATTTCAAAAACTTTTGTATATGTTCATTTTGGGGTTTTGTGTGTGTGTGTGATTTCAGTTGAAATACTTACAAATCCCACACACCTTTGAGGGTCTTTAAT
Source organism: Carlito syrichta (assembly GCF_000164805.1). Taxonomy (NCBI): domain Eukaryota; kingdom Metazoa; phylum Chordata; class Mammalia; order Primates; family Tarsiidae; genus Carlito; species Carlito syrichta. The sequence goes on along the minus strand of NW_007260569.1, from coordinate 839,459 downwards.
GTGTCGAGTACTTTGTGGGGAACTTCCACACATGTTTCATCTTCTTCTTAAGTAAGCAAAAAGTACTGTCATCCCCCTCTGTTTCAGAGGGGGAAGCTGGAACTCTGAGCACCTAGACAACTTGCTGTGTGGTCACACAGATGTACCAGGGACAGAAACCAGAGCATCTGATACCAATCCCACACCTTCCCTCTTAGGAAATGATCATATAGAATGTGTAATGTGAACAGAAAAATGTCATATTCTGGTAGTATGAAGTGACCAAAAGTGCATACAGAGGCATATTTTATTAAATGTATAAATAATCCTTTAGAACCTAAGGAACACAAAGATGATACAAATTTTCTAACTCACTGGACATCACTGACCTTCAAGTAAAATGGTGCATGTCATCAATGACTGGGTACCTCGTGTAGTCATCTCTTTCTTCCTTACTGTATTGTAGGTCACTGGATCTTGTGTAATTACCCACAGAATTGCTGGTGTTGTTTCCTGACAGTCATGACAGACGCTCAATTAGGGCCCTCTGGTTGCCTAGAAAATGATTAACCTCTTCACAGACCCACTGGATGTGATATTTAATATATGCAACAAAACATACATGTTGGCAACTTCAACACATGGTGTTTAACAATATTTTATTCCTAGGTCAAAGTTTATCCAGCATGACCACACCCTCTGACTGCATTTGTTTAAAATTTTAGGCCAAAATAAAATAGTCATCTAAAATCATAAAGCTTTTAGCCACTGTACAGCATGGATATTCATATGACCCCTCTATAAATGTTTGGTCCCGATCTTTCTTCCACGGAATGAAGTTTGACAATCTGTGACAGGACAGAAAGGAAATTCATTATATTTAGTAATAGAAAACCTATTTCTCATTTTTCACAAGCAAAGCAGCCACGATGAAATTGCCTAAACCGCTACATCACACTCCTCCACCTCTGTGGTCCGTGAGGTCACGCTCAAGGGTCTTCAATTTCCTTATGTTCACAGCTTGGCATCTGGTAATTTTCAGTATCAGAAAACATAAGGGGGCTATATATTTTTTCCTCAGAAGAAATATTTCTGATTTGAAAAGAAATAAATCTGTCAAGAGGAAAATATTAAAAATAAAAAGCGTGACTGTAATAATCACATCGATGTCACAGACAATTTTGCTCACAGAGATCTGGGAAGGAAACTTCCCTGCCCCCCTGAAGGAATTGTCAACGTAAGAGAAATGGAATTTTTATTTCAATAACCACTGCGGTTTAAGGGTAATTTATGTATAAGGAAGCACAACAGCCTCAAGAATCAAATTTCCTTAAAATATTATTTTGTATTTGCTCTGCTACAAAGCTTAGTGAAATTGATGGATCAAAGTGAAGAACGATCAAATTTGTTTCTCTAAGTTGCAACTTAACACACACCGCACACTGCGCATAGCACTGGCCAAAGGGCAGGGTTTTGCATTCTGTGTAGAAATTATGATCATAAAGTAATATTTCTTCAAGTTAAATCATACTCATAATTTTAATATTAAAAATAAAAGAAAAGCTAGTTTTGCTTGGCCTGAGCCATGAGTTTTGTTTGACCCTTGCACACACACGTACCCTTTGGCTCAGTCACAGCTGTTTTCATCAGTAATAAATAACAACACTATATGTCAGTTAAGTTTTTTTTTTTTTAATGTGCATCTCCCCAGAGAAGACAGAAAGAATGTTAAAACATTTAAATGAGCAATTTAAATTCTAATTTCTTTCTGGAATGATCTGTGGTTGTAGACTGAGCCATCTGTATTTAGGATTGAAAAATGAGGGAATAAGAATCTATGAAACATCGAAGTCCTGGGCTTCATATTTGCTTAGTTTTGCATAGGACATATTTGTCACCCTCTTGATAGCAATTTTTCCCCATTGCATCGACTAACTTGAGTCGCACTTACCACATGTGGTCGGAAGCATGTCATCAACCTGCGACTGCATCTAATGCACATTCTCCTTCCCTGTCCACCTTCTGCTGATTTGTACCTTGTCTCTAAGATGCTTGATTTGGCCTTACTGCTGTGGGATCACAGGATTCTCTCTTTGCACATGTAATACTTTTCCATGACAAATACCACTACTCCAAGTTATTGAAGATTGGTAACTACCTAGAATATATCCCCTAGCATCTTTTTCACTTTCTCTGAAAAAACTCAACTCAGGGAAAGGAAAAAACAGGCATTTACCAGTTCCCAGATGCCATGTCTCTAGTTAAAGAATATGTCATTTTAATTCCAAGTCAGACAACAAAGAAAGAATGGCTTTCATAACTGTGGCAAAAGGGAGTTAAAATAGAGAAACCTCTTCAAACTTCATTTGTGACTGCTTTCGTTTCTTTGGGGATTAAATATTAAATTATATTTGGGGTCTGGGGAGAAGTTTCATGAGATATTAACATATGAAAGCACCCATTTGTTGGCCTGGCACTAAACATATCATCAAAATATATTTTATTTTATATTAACCTCAAGAGATGGAGACTTGGTTCCAATATCAGTGGTGTTCTGATACTGGATTATATCTAATATTATATCTCAATATTTACTTTTATCTAAATATAAAAAATGGGAATTGTTTCTGGATTTTAACTTTAATGATATACTATTTTTACTATATGAACCCTTTAAATATTTTACATTTTACAAATAAATTATAATAATTTAACATTTTTTTCTATGTGAAAGACCATATGATAGGTAAATTTTACTTGAAATGAGTTGGTTACTTTCTCATTCTCTTTTCCAACAGTAACTCATAATAACAACTAACTTTAATTGGAGCATAAACCCTATTTTTTAATGAGACTAGAAAACTATCAAAACACCAAATCAGAATCTATAAGAAAAAAGTGGATCAGAGAAGTGAAAATTGGGACCAAAATTAATGAGGAACCAAAAAGGACAGATCTGGCTCTGCAGATTTTGGGTGGGTGTCGCTGTTTCCATGTTAGTTGGACGACACAGCTTGGGGGAGATGGTGAGAGAGGGAAGTTTGGTAACACTAGTGCAGGTGGTATGTGTACACAGGAGGCAAGTGTGAAGTCAACTGGAACTCCGGACACCAAGGAAAGAATGTGCCCAGAAAGAGAAACAGAAATTTTAGGGACATTTAGGCAACCCTCCTCAAATAGCCCGTGGGCCTGCCTTGAGAGACAGAGAGCAAGAAACTACAGTCTCTGTCTTAAATGGGCTACTATTCTCTAAACTGAGTTTTATTTTCATCAGTAAAGGAGCAGAGAGCTACAGATTTAAAATAAAATATACATGAATAAGGGGAACCCCCAAAAACCAAGAATTCACAATTATCTTTTGGAGGGTGGGCCCCTTGTAATACAGGCTTCCCCCACTAGGTAAGTGTTCTAGGAGTCCACCAGCATCAGTGGACCAGCTGGTGGTGTTGTGAGAGGGTATGTTTGGCTTCAGTGAATTTTTTGTTCTGGAGATTCTTGCAATGTGTTTGCCCATGATAGATGATTTACACAAACAACCTGCTCACACCACACTGAGCATTCAGCAGTTTTTGACCAAAAATGGTATACACCCTTGCTCCACCCTCCCTACTCACCCAATCTCTCCCTGAGCAACTTTTTTTGTTTGTTTATTTCCCCAGGTGAAAAAAAGTCCTCACAGGGAAACGTTTTGCTGATGTGGCAGAGTTAAAACCAAAAAATGTCAGAAGTATGAAAAGGCACCAAAATTGATAAGCTCAAAAACTGTTTTGAGCAGTGGAAAATCGATAGGTGTATTACATCAAACAGAGTACTTTGAAGGTGACTGAAGTTTAAACATTTAAGAATAAATACACAATTTTTAATCAATAAATTCCAGGGCTTTTAGTCCCCCTGATATATTCTTTCTAAAAATATTTCCTCAAATGCTCTTAAACCATGCAGAGAAAGTGATGAAGATTTCAAAAATTCAAAAGAAATTGATAATTTTTACAAGAAATGAGGATATGGACAATAAAGAGAAACATCAGAATGGAAAACAGTTTTAGCCTGAATATTGAGTAAAAGTTCCAGGGACACAGCACATATTCAAGCAATAGTGAAACAAGAAATCAAGTGTTAATATGGAACGAACCATTAACAACACAACGTAAAATCTAAACACTTCCCAACATTCCTTCACTTGATCTTTCTTCTGTCAACTCGACGATAAGTCGTAGGAAAAAGTTGGGGCAACAACACAGAATTCAAATAACTGACTTTTGAGTCTTTTTTTTATTTGTAGAATTAACCTTAGGCCATCTGAATCTCTAGTTATTTCAAAGCATCCATGTAGTCTTCTCAGCCTCATCACAGGAGATAATTGCTAAGGCATATTGAAAACAATTAAAAGTATATCTTCTGCAAATTTAACTTCTTGATAAAAATGTACCGGCATCATTACTAGCTATGCTTCCTTATTTAAAGAAGATATTAGAGAACACAGACTCTGAAGTCCAACTGTGCGGGTATCAGTCCCAGCGTCCGTGTATTAGCCATCAGTGTTGTTGTGATTAAAAAATTGGGATATAATGGTTCTCAGCTCACTGGGTTGTATATGCACTTGCACAGAGACACAAATACATACACATACACTTCATGTATACGTATTTTTGTACAAGTCTAGTTGTATCATGGCAGTTCATATGATCTACAAAAATTCGTGTTCAAGTTTCACTCAACATTTAATTATAACAAAAGTCAGACACTGATCCAAGTGCTTCCTATGTATAAATCGTTTTAATCCTCCCCAAACCAGCAAGTTAGGGACTGTTGCTGTCCCCATTTTAGAGGTGGGGAGTCTGAGCCAAAGATAGTGAATGTCACTTGTGAAGGTCACAAAATATTGGAGTTCCTTTATCCTATTAGTTGTCCTTAGACTGTTGAGCACACACACACACACACATACACACACACACACACACACACACACACACACACACTTAATCCCCTCATTTTCAAAGAATCCAGAGTCATATTCAGAATGTGTTTGCTTCCCCATTTTCACACTCTAAGGAAAGCCCAGGCTATCCTTTCCCTCTACCTTCCTGGTAGCACTGAGCAAGCTGCCCAGCCTTAGAGAAAAGGACAGATCCTTAGGTGCCATCTCTAGCGTGATGCTATACTTGATGTTGTCCTAGGAGCAGTGGAGGTCTGCCTGGTGCTAAATGAGCAGAAAGAAAGGTTCCTGCACATTAGATGGGGCCACGGAGGTGCAGGGGACATTCTTACTGGAAAATAGACTTACTGTGGCTAAGGCCTAGGTGCACTACCCTATGAGCTGTCTGTGCTCAATCGGAACACATTAAAGAATTCAATAAGTACAGGTTAAAATAAAGCTCTTGACGCAGTCCAGAATCTTTTTTAATTTCTGAACTCTTGTTCCTTAAATTTACTGGCATGTTCATCCGTTACAGTCGGTGAGCTGTCATCCAATTCCTTTGTCTAAGAATAATCACCCTCCCTCTCCTTCAGAAACTTGATTGATTTTTGTCTATATAACTTCAACTTTCTTCTTTACATCCTGTCTACTGTGGTCAGTTATTAAAACTACAATCAAAATGGGAACCTGCCATGGCTAGGGCACCCCCAGACTGCCATTTGTCATGCCAACCAGCCCCCACCACCATTGTATGTCAGTTTAGAACATGCTTTGGTGAAGAAGGTGCCATAGAAGTACACTACATAAAAGAGGCTGGAGAGAGGGTGTCGGGCCCACCTCTGAGTGAGGAGCCATTGTGTTTCTTGGTACCTTGAGACGAAACCCGTGGAAGAGAAAAATGGAGAGTTTAATCTTTGAAATTAGGCCAGGGATGGATTCTGATGCCTAATTTGACTTCCTCCAGCTATAACCAACTAGGAAGGCTCCTCTTCTTTGACCAAACTAATTTCCTGGAAAATAAAGCAATGTCACAGGGCTGCTGTGGTGAAATAATAACACAGCACCTGGTGTTTAGGAAATCAATAACAAATGTCTTCCAGCACCCATAGTAGAGCTTCCTTTGTGGAACTGCTTGGAGCATTCTACATGCAGGGTAGCTTTAATCATGAAGGATATTCAGATAAGCTTCAACTAGGATAAGAAAGGCGTTGGTAGATGTGTGAGCACTGTATTCATAGGTATTAAATGAGGATGATTACACCACAGAGTGGGGAGAGATCATTAACTTTCTGTAGATGTGGGCACCCACTTCAGGGTCAGCTCAGAAGCGCTGCACATGCATGGTCACACATTGGGGTCCCACAGCTAGATGCCTGGGTTCAGATTCAGCTTTGCTACTGACTGGTTGTATGTCCTTTGGGAAACTCCTAAATTGTTAATGCTTTAATCACCTCATTTAAAGATGGTGATGGTAATAAAGTTGCAATTTCATAGGAACCAATTTTAATTGCATATTAATCATAAAAACTTTTTTAAGGAAATAAAATAATTTTCTAAGTGTTAAAATAAATAAGCATTGCACTTAAGAGATAATACTGATTGATGTTTCATAAGGTGATGTTTAAATATTGTCAGCAAGTATCATTTTATACCAATAGTACATTTCCTTTTTTTATTGGATAATAATATTTATTTTTTCTTTGCATTTGATATTCAATATTTTCATAATCAAATTGTTTTTGCTAAATCTTGGCATTATATTTAATTACAAAAACAAAGTTCAATTCCCAGACTTTGAGGAAATTGGAGAAATATAATTCAGAGTTATTTTTGGTATTTTTGATAATATAATTTTCATATACTAACTCTTATTCTATTAAATTACTATGTTCACTTAAATAATACCTTCTTGAATTTTTATTATAAACTTAAATAAAAAATAGTTCATAGTGAACCAAAGTTTAAAAGTTAAATTTTATATATAACAACAAAAGTGGTTTAAGCATATTCTGTAGATTATTGTATACACACTATTTGGTTTTACATCTATTTCTATATAATATATACATGCACACATTGTTTTTTAGAAGTATTAATGATCGTCTCATATTGAGAATGCCAGAAAAAGGTGCCATGTTCTGATGAGATCCTAACAGATCCTAAATTCCAACCCCAGCATTGGGTCTGTTCCTTCAATAGATGTGAAGCATAAAATTACCGACAAGGCTAAAACCTTGAAGTTCAGCAGGACCTGCAGACTGACCACTGTGAAAACACATAAGCTTGAAATTTGACATTTGCTTTCTGCCTCCCTCTCTAGAATGTGGACTTGTTCTTCTGACCATCACAACGTCCACCATGCTCATGAGCCTCCAACTTGATCATGGTCTTGTGGGGGACTGTTCTCACAATGTCAGTCAGGACCCCTCTCAGACTTGTCTGTTTACAGGGTCTGCTGTGGACACTGGCCATCCTCTGAGTCCCAGTTCTGGTGGCTCTCCAGGAGAACTGTCAGCTTCCTCAAAGCACAATGGCTGAGTTTAAGGAAGAACAACCTGAGAGAACAGCAAGAAGCTATTTAGCATTTCTATCCTAGTCTTGAAAATCATGCAGAATGACTTCTGTTTGTTAAAAGTAAGTCACTAAATTAGACTACAATCAACAGAGAAAATTAGATTTTGTCTTTTAATGGGATAAGTGTCAAAGAATGTGTGAATATTTTTTAAATCACCATAATGACATACGATTTGTTATATATTTTTAGCATGTTCAACATTTTCAATAATATAATTTTTTTAAAAAGAAGAAGAATAAGTAAATATACTGGAATTGTATCAACAAGTAATCCTTTATTAATATGATCTTATTTTAGGAAACCTTGACTTGTTAAAATATGTTGATTGAAATTAAAGCAGTGGTGCAATTAATTAGTAAAATACAAGATCAATGCCAAAGAAACAGGCATATTTTTATATAATAGTCATGACCAATTAAGAGAAAAAAGTCAACTTATACATGATATAAATAAAATTCTTACCATTATTAATAAAGATAAATGTGTTTTATCAGTTTGATATATAATGTATATCATTCATATACTTATCTGTTTAAGGTATATCTATATCTGTGTATCCATATATACATCTATGTATATCCCTCATGCATATATTCATCTGTTTGAGATATTCATATCTATATCTAGTCTATACCTATATCTAATCCATATCTATATCATGCATATATTTATCTGTTTGAAATAACCTTAACTATATACATAATGTGTATATTCATCTATTTGAAAATATCTATACATGTATCTATGTATAACAATATATTATGCATATATTCATCTGTCTGAGATATCTATATATCTCTCTATATAATGCATATATTCTCCTGTTTTAAGAATAGAATATAGATACATATATTCTTCTGTTTGAAATATATTTCTCTCTATATTTATAGATACATTTAGAAATACATTTCAAATACTATCTGTATCTATATATTTATCTATATATTTATCTATAGATATAGATAGAAAATTATATTATATGTAAATTATATCTATTATATAATATAAAAATTATATTAGCTGAAATGTTGAACATGCTAAAAATATGTAACAAATCATGTATCATTATGGTGTTTTTTTAAATATTCACACATTCTTTAACATTTACTCCATTAAAATATAAAGTCGAATTTTCTCTGCTGAACGTAGTCTAGCTTATTGACTTGCTTTTAACAAATGAAGTGATTCTGCATGATTTTCAAGACTAGGATAGAAAGGTTACATAGCTTCTCCCTGCTCTCTCGGGTTGTTCTTCCTTAAGTTCAACCTCTGTGCTTTGAGGAAGCTGACAGAAACTTATTCTGTTTCCCATTGTCACTGTGACTCAATGTTTCTCATGCATATATTCATCTGTGGAGATATCTACATCTATAGCTAATCTCTCTATATACATATCATTCATGCATTCTTCTGTTTGAGATATAGCTATATCTGTATCTTTATATATGTCTTATGCACATATTAATCTGAGATATCTATATCTATTTCAAGCATGTATTCACCTGTTTGAGATCTATCTACCTCTGTATCTATCTATCTATCTATCTATATATATGTCTCATGACTAGATTTCTTTGTTTGAGATATCTATATGTGTATCATACCTATATTCACGTCAGTCAGATAGATAGATCTCTATCTGTATCTCTATATATGTCTCATGCATGTATCCATCTGTTTGAGATACCTACCTCGGTATCTAAGCTATATCATACATGTATTCTTTTGTCTGAACTTTACTATGACATAACCCTTCCCACCATGTGCCACCCTGCCTTTGTTCACAGTACACCTTCTGCCTACAATGCCATCTCTCCTTTGTTTATCTCACTAATTCTGAGCAAGCCCACTGGACCCTAAGAAGATGTCCTAGGATCTCTTGCATAGCTCCATGCACCCTCTGTCACAGCAAAGCCCACCTGCTTCCCCTGCTAGAGGATCATGTCCCGATAGCCAGCCCACGAATGTGATCCCCTTCCCCACCCAGGGCTGGCCTCCAGCAGCGGCGCCTCAAACACTTGTCCGTGTGAACCCAAGTTGATGTGGCAGCTCCACGCAGATCTGACATGGGAATGGAGCTGGAAGCCAGGATCCAAGAAAAAGAAGCCTTGTCTTGGATCCTGCCATCGTTCACTGTGTGGTTCTGTGTGCGAGAGAAAATAAAAAGAATAGCAGAAACTTGATCATCTGAGGGTGGCAAATATTTTTCAATATACTAAGTTTGGTTTTTGTGGTTTAGATGTCATTTATTCTTCTCTAATAACTTTGCCCCTTGCCTTGGATGCTTGCTAATTTCAAATTTTCTTTTTTTTTCATCCTTAAAATACCTGAGAGACTCGATGTGAGAGTCTTTCAAGCAGTGCATCAATTTCAGCGAACACAATATGTGCCATTAAATTACTTTTTATAGAATTTTCATCTTTCATAAAATAAAGTGGGTGGGTGATTTTGAGATAAGATCATCTTAAATGATGATCCTTGGAGGCTACCTCTTCCCTGTCTGTAAAGTTGAACTCTGTAAGATAAGCCTCAGATCATATTTAATGACATCTTTTATTGGTAACAGAAGCACACAGCAAAGATTTACAAATACACTGCGTTTATTTAATTATTATGTATGTGAAAGACCTTTCCATTTGCCTAAGAATTCACCGAATCCCTGACTCTCCAAAATTAGGAAGTACAAAGTGAGCAATTGTGGTAGAGTGGTAGGGTGGGACCTGCTACCACCTGCCTTCCTTGGCTGCCCCATCCATGGTATTAATGGATTCATTGAAAGGATCATGCTTGAGTTACAGTTTTGAAGCTGTCCCCAAGGTAACAGCAGAAACAGGAGTCCAAACAGGAGTCTAAACAAATCATTTCATCCCATGGGGGTCATTTGGCATTCAGAGAAGTATAATATAAGAATAAGGGGAGAAGTCAACAGCCTGACATCTATTATTTCCATTTACTAAAGTTCCTTTTAAATGAGTGTGGTAAAAAATACTCTTAATATGTGAGTGATGAGTCTAATTATAATCAATCTAGAATTATATGTTCCTTCTTGTGAACAAGTCATCTTAAAAGATCCAGTAACTACTTCAGACATTAAAATTTCAATGAACAATTTATGCCATTGGCCTTTCACAATGAAGAATCTAGTTGCTCTATGGGGCTACTGAATTTCTCAGTCTTTAAACGACCACTTTCTTACTATGTTGGCTATGTGACTAAGAACTGTTAAAGGAGTCAGATTTGTATTCGAGGAGATAATTTATACATACAAAAACTTATGCTTGAAAATCAGTTTAGGAATGATCATTGAAATATAAAACCACTGGATTATCACAGTGCCCTAATGTTTTCACGTTTATTAGATGCTATGTTGTCTAATTTATGGCCCAGTATAGCACTAAGCATACAATAGGCACTCTATTTGTGTGATCAAGGTCTGAATTTGGTGATGAAGGTCTTTCAATGCCTGAATATATGTGTGGTGTTTTTGCAGTTTTAAGAACCTTAATACTAATTTGTTATAATATGATATCCTAAATATTTGTCCATTGAGAGAAAAAAACAAACAACGTATTTTTCAGTAGCTCCTTTTAAAAAAAGCAAATATTTGTATTAGACATTTGAAGCTCTTTGATCATTTACCATTTCATAAACAAAAACACAGTAGCAATTAGTACACAGTATAAATGAAAAATGGTATTTGTTTTCTTGTTATTTCACTTTTTCAAAGGACACCATTCATTTTCACTTAAAAAACACATAAAAGTGAGTTGCCATGGGAAATATAGCAAGACTCACGGGGCACGGTAGAAGTGTGGGAAACATGTCTTGTTCTCCTCCCAGTCATCTTATCACAAGCACAACAGCACAGGGGCAGTGTATCCTCAAAACAACCCAAAGTTCCTGGGCAGATAGTCATATTTTCCCAGGAATGACATCTGCTTTTTTTTATCCTGCAGAGTCCGGAGGGATCCTGCCAAAGCTGACCCCACTCTGTTGCCATTGCAGGTGATTCCAACTGCATATCCCCCAAGGGTCTTTTTCTTGATATCCTCTTCCTCTTTCAGGAGACACACCTTTGCAGGTGTACACAAGTGTTGCTCACTCTGACTCCACTGTCACACCTGGCTGAGCCCAGGCACTAGCTGGATCTGTAACCCAGACATGGATGGCATCCTGTCTGTATTTTTTTTTCTTGTTTTTTACTTTATTCTTGTTTCACATTTAAGTGTAGGATTGTCTGGGGTTTTTGAGATAAATATTTTTCACCTTATGCCTAATTTAATAAGTACTTTGCTGTGTTGTTTAAACTTCCCAAGAATGCAAACTCCGTTCCATTTCCCACAGTCACCGTGACTCAGTTTTTCTTTTTTTTGAGTTGGAATCTCACTCAGTCGCCCAGACTGGAGTGCAGTGACCACTTCTGGCCACCGCAGCCTCGCCTGCTGGGCTC
>NW_007260569.1:791293-827517 GCF_000164805.1 Carlito syrichta | reverse complement strand
CTCAGGCAATCCACTCACTTCAGCCTCCCAAAGGTGCAGGATTACAGGCTGAGCCACCGAGCCCGGCTGACTCAGTGTTTTTCAAGCTGAGGTGTGAGTAGGACCACCCACACCTATACACTCACACCAGCCAGTGTCCAGGTCTTTTTCAACAGGTTCCTGGTATGTGCCCAACACAGAGTGAGAGAAGGAGTGCCATACTCCTTTATTTTCACCTCAAGTCAAATGGTTTATTATTTATTTGTTTTTGCCAACAATGCCACCACTTATTCACTTACAATGTGGGAGGTTAATTCTCCTGGGTACCTATCAGGTGCCTCCTCTGGATAGAGTCACAAGATGGTTTTGCAGAACGTCAAGATCACCATGAAAGAGTGTTTGAGGACTGGCTTACTGAGAACACAAAATGCGGATGCATTGGGGAGCATTGCTGCTCAAGGTGCTTCTCTTTATATTGTTGTATGTACTATTTCACCAGACCGTTGCAAAGAAAGAGATTTAGATTACAAGGGTAAGGTGCACACTGAAGAAGGGACATAAAGTAGAACAAAGCAAAAGCATTGGAGAGGCAAGAGAGTCAGTGTCTTCACATGTAATAATTCTCTCTTCTGCTTGTATCTGTTTCAAAAATGACAAAGCATGTTTGTTCAAATTTTATTCACTGAAATTTCTGGTAGACTAAGGAGAAAAATTAAACATAGTTAATATCAAAGCATGAACTAAGTATGTATATAATTATACAGCTAGTTTAGATGCTATAACCTTACAAATAGAATTTGTAAAGCAATTCAGATCAATAGGAATCCATATTAGAAGTACCATTGTGCATTTAATAAACTGGAGAATTTTCTAACTTCTTTTCACTTGCAATCACATATATTGATGATTAGGTCAGTAAAATCATTCTAACCTGTCAAAGTACTCAATATTGTCTATATAACAAGTAGGAATAAAAAAAACCTGATAAACCTTTATCATTCCATGTTTCCCAAATTATTTCTGAGACTCATAGGGAGTGAACTGTATTATCATCATTTTTTTATTCCAGCTCACATTGGAACTTGAAGAGTTCAACTTTTCATTCCAGTTCAAACTGGAACTGGAAGAGATTTCTAAAAGGTCCATTCTACCCAAAGTCAATTATCTGGCTGTGAAAAAGCCTGGATGTTCTGTAAAGGGCCCCTGTTTGAAGTCACATTCTATAAAAGTTATCATTCATAAGCATTTCCCTCTGTATTTACCTAATAAATAGGTAAGTTTAATTCTCGTCTCATTTTTTTCAATTAAATTGTTTTATGTGAAAACCATAAAAAGTAGATACAACCATGTAGACACCCAGATATGCTCAGCTGATAGTGATGACCACCTGGTTGTGTGGGTCACACACAAGTAAACTTTACTGGGACTGAAAGTTGACAGTTGAAAGTTGACCCAAACTTAGCTTAAAACTAGAATATCAGTGACTAACTGGCTTTATCACTGCACAATCTCCTAAAGGGATAAAGTCCATCAGGACACTGGAATGTGTGTATCTTATGGGATGACCATTAGTGTGTCATGAAGTTACTGTTTTGTTGTTGTTGTTGTTGCTGTTTTGTTTTTTAAAGCTGGTTGCAGCCATATTTATTGAGCAGTTCGCTATCAGTTAGATACTATGTTCTCTTTAATGGTTCCGAAGTTTTAAATTGTGAAGGAATGGTGGTGGAGAGGTGGAGGAAAGAAGAGAGATGAGAGGGGAAGAAGGGAGAGAGGGTGCACACTAACTGAGATGCGACACTAGGGAGGGTGTGTGTGTGAGTGTGTGCGTGTAGGGAGTACATGTGAATTCACTGGACTTTTGCTCATTGTTTCCCTATAAACCTAAAATTTCTCTAAAAATAAAGTCTATTAATTAAAAAACAAAACAACAACCCTAATTTTAGTGTTTACCTAAACTGGTGATTTGACGTTCTTGATAGCTAAAAAATGCCTATAATTTAAGGAAGAATCTACAAAACTGAGCTTCTTTGCATCTTCTGGACAAGAGGAAAATCTTCAGACATTATAGATTCATGTCTTCAGTGTTACTGTTAATAAATGCAGAGAAGAATGCTTTTTAAGCCAGAAAACCAACTTACATTTGTGAGATAAGCAACACATGCATTAATCTTAAAATTATGTCACATGATACATTTCAGTTAGAAATTCCTTCAGAGGTCACACTTCTAAATCTGTCTTATTTGAAGATATTTTGTTATCAAATATGCACAACTTTATTTTAGAAATAAACTTTCATTTGCCTCCAAGTATTTCTAAGATCATTATATGCTTAGAACCTTCTTGAAGAAGCCTTGTGGTACATGAATTAGGTTACACACACACACACACACACACACACACACACACACACACACACACACACACATTGAAAAAGTACACAGATAGTCTTTGAAGAGCCTTTTCACAGATTTTGAAGAATATGGGTGTTTATGAACAAGCTGTAAGTACTGAATTGTGATTAATAAAGCATCCCTTTAGTAAGTAAAGGTTATTAAGACATTAGTAAAAAGTCAGAAGGTTGAAACATGCTCTTGGCACACTCTCCAATTTTCCACACAGTAGCAAGTACATACAGTTCATGTAAGAGCTCGGTGTCAGGAAGATTTTTCTGGTGTAGGTCTACAAAGTCCACAGTCTTAGTAGAAACAAAAGTAGGCTCTCCTTTAGGAACCAGAAGAGCTTGTCATCACAGCAGTTAGATCTCAATTAAGTAATAAAATCACATGCATTAGGTAAATACAGAAGGAAACGCTTATGAATGATGACTTTTATAGAATGTGACTTCAAACAGGGACCCTTTACAGAACATCTACGCTTTTTCACAGTCAGATAATTGGCTCTGGGTAGAATGGACCTTTGAGAAATCTCTTCATATGTCCAAATTTTTATTTTAGTTAAATATTTGGAAGGTAAAAACATGACATTTAAATTTATTAGTTTTAAAAGTCTGAGTAATAAGAGAAGTTTTAGAAGCCTATGCCTCTTCAAATCTGGAAATAAGGAATGAGGACTTAGGAAATTACACTCAAAGAGGCTGATTTTACTAGTGAAAAAGCTACATTATGTTTGTAAACTGCTCAGTTTCCATTAGATAAAGACTTTTTTGGAAACAATTCTTCGTGTATTTTTCTAGTGCCCTACAACATATCCTTAATGGAAACCTGGCAACACTTGACTAATTTTGTTTACTAGGTAGAACCACTTGTTTCCCATAGATAGATATCTCTCTCTCTCTCTCTCTCTCTCTCTCTCTCTCTCTTTCTCTCTCTCTCTCTCTTCTTTCTCTGTGTCTTTCTCCCCTCACTATGTCTCTCTTCTTCCCTCCTCCACTTCACTCTCTCTGTCTTTACACACACACACACACACACACACACACACTATAGTGTCATTGCACTATAGATGAGACAATATGATCGTTGAGTAGTGACAAAAGTTAGTCCTAATGTTGAATATCCTGATTAACCTCAATTTTCCTTCAGAAGGTGCATGTGTATTGTATTTAACAATATTTTAATGTATTGTATTTAATGTATTGTATTAACAATATTTTTACATATGTACATGCATTATCTCATTTCATCTTCAAACATACTTATGGGCTGGGGCAAATATTCATTTCTGTTTCACAAACCAAAATTAAAACACAGGAAGATCAAATGATCGTCTCTCTTCCCCTCCCCCTGGAATCTACCCTAGCCCTGGCCTGTGCACAAGAGAACTGAGTAGAATCTCATCAAGTCCTCTCATTTTCACACGCAGGGGCCACACACCAAGAGGGAATAAAGAGACTTTCAGTGGGAGCATATCCTTAGGTACTGGAATAAATAAGGAGGCACTTTGTAGAGTATTTAAAAACAATAATAAACTGGGTACAGTCAATCCATTTTTTGACCTATCGCCAGGTCCGGCAATTCATAGTTATCTTGATGAATGAAATCCTCCCTCAAGGCAAGAAGACACCCCTCTTCCTCACCTTTGAGGCCACATTTAAACAGCTGTACAGAAAGGTGGAAAAAATGCCAGAGGCTGGTTTTTTTTTTTTAATAATTCAACCCTCCTTCCCTTCAGGGAATAGCATCAGTGAAACAATTTATTTAATTAAATTATCAGTCTTATCTATTTGTTCAACACTAGATATTATTTATTCTGAGACAATAGATAAGTGGCCTTGTCCAAAGTGGGTTGAATGCAGTAAATGCCACATTAATATTAATAGCTTTATAATAATGACAGTATTTTTAGAATGTATAAAATTAAGACATGCTCATTTTTACATGACCTTTGACAAGGATGGAAGCAAGCACGATTCTACCTGGAAATCACATTGAGAAGAAACAAGAAGGAAACAATTCCCAAAATGTTATCTCTCATCTCCTCATCAACCTTATAAAGCAATATCAATAGCCATTTGCTAAAACAAAATTCCAGTGCTATCTATCGCAAGCGAGGTAAAAAGCAACTGTTTTATTAGTCACCATTTTCTGTATGGTTATCTTTCCAAGTCTTTACATCTCAGCACCTGGAAAACTGTTTTAATTATAGCATTTCTCAGAATGTACTTTACCATAATACTCTCAAGGAACAAATGCAAATCCAAGTCTGTATCACAATAAGATATCCAAGGTCATGAGATGATCTTTGTAAGGAATATAAGAATTACTTTACCCATGTGATTTTACAAGAGAGATAACAAATAGCTGCAATATGCAGTCTAGGATAGATCTGTTTGCTTGTAGATTGGTGATTTTGATAGCTGATCCTTTTAGAGCAAAATCCAAATGCCTAAAAGGATTTTTAGGGCAGACAGATAACCTAGAACGAGACGAGAGAGACTATTGTGAACGTCTCAGGGAGACATCCATTTACTCAATTTTTGTCCATTATTACATGTAGAAAGAAAAGCCTAATGTTGCTAAGTCTCTTGAACTTTTTAAAAAACACACCAAAATCCAGATTATCCTGTGAAATATCTTGATACCTACGTATTTTTATTTGTTTATGTATTTATTTATTTATTCATCATAAAGATGTGGGGTACAAGTGAGTGTTAACTACATAAGTAGGTTGTATGCAGGTGAAGTTTGGGCTTCTAACTGGCCCTCACTTCCCCTGGTAGTGAACCAGGTAACTTTGTGTAGTTAAGTGCCTTCCCACCTTACTTTATCCCTCCCTCCTCTAGCAGTGCCCAGTGCCTGCCAATCCTTCCGTGTGCTGATGTGACTTGTGTTCAGGGCCCACTTATTTGTGAAAACATGTGTTATTCAGTTCTTTCTTTCTGTGATAGTTCAATTAGTACAATGGTCTCCAACTCCATCCAATTTGCTGTGATGTCCATGATTTTGTTATCCTTTATGACTGCATAATACACACCATCATGTATAGGAACCATATTTTCTTTTCTTTTCTTTTCTTTTTGTGAGCTGGAGTCTCACTCTGTCGCCCAGACTGGAGTGCAGTGGCCGCTCCCGGCCACAGCAGCCTTGACCTGCTGGGCTCCAGCAATCCTTCCACCTCAGCCTTCCGAGTAGCCGGAATTACAGGTGCGTGCTACCACGCCTGGCTAATTTTTTTGATTTTATTGTAGAGATGAGGTCTCGCCTGCCCAGGTGGGTCTAGAACCCGCAGGCTCAGGCAATCCACTCACCTCAGCCTCCCAAAGGCGCAGGATTACAGGCTGAGCCACCGAGCCTGGCAGAACCATATTTTCTTTATCAGTCTGTTTTCGATGGGTAGCAGGGTTGGTTCCATATTTTTGCTGTTATGAACAGTACAGATGTCATTTTTTGGTAGAACAATTTACGGTCCTCCGGGTATATTACCAGGAGAGAGAATGCTGGATCATATGGAAAATCAATTTTTAGTTCTTTTAGGAATCGCCACACTGCTTTACACAGAGGTTGAATTAGCTTGCATTCCTATCCACGGTGTAGACGCATTCCCTTTACTCTGTACCTGTGCCAGCATCTGTTGTTTTTTGACTTACTGATGATAGTCACACTTACTGGAGTTAGATGATATCTCATTGTAGTTTTGATTTGCATTTCCCTGATGATTAGTGAGGCCGAACATTTTTTCTTGTGTCTGTTGGGTGTTTGTATGTCATCTTTTGAGAAGTGTCTGTTCATGTCCTTAGCCCACTTGTTAATGGGAAGTAAGCAATGAATTCTTGACCAACTTCCCAAAAGCAAATGCCTTAAAAGTTAAGACAGACAAGTGGGACTTTATCACATTGAAAATATTTTGCACAGCAAAGTAAACTATCAAGAGAGTAAAGAGACAACCCACAGAATGGGAAAAAAGTATTTGGAAATTATGCATCTGACAAAGGCCTAACATCCAAGATCTGCAAGGAACTCAAACAAAGTGAAAGGATACCTACATATTGATGATTAATTTAAAAGTATACAGAGACCTATGTGGGCCAGAAAACACATTTGTGAGCTGATGGCTTTTAAAGTCTTATTCACCTCCTTGACATCATACATCTGAACTTGTCAACATAATTTCAGTCCATTTCCGTTTTCTTTCATAAGGTAATATTTTGTGTACTATGAAAATCTACATGCTGAACACAAATGTGTACACAATCATTTTCCAGTGATACGAGTAGAGGAAAAGAAAGGAAACAGTAGACTGTCACCGGGGAGCCTGTGGGCGTGTCTACCAGAATAGTTTTGCTGGCTTTCATCAGACTTTGCAGATCTGTAATGATCAGGGGAACATTCCTATAACTCTACCATGCTCTGTCAGACCTGCCTTCTTGACACCTCTGTCCATCCTCATGTGTATGTACTGCTTTCAGAGCAAATATGCTTTGTTTTTGTGTAATTGATAAGGACATCATCTTTCTCTCACTTTAAAAAATCTTTAGCCTTTCTTGCAGTTCTGTCAGTAGAGTCCCTGTAGGTGGGAAACTACCTGTGTGAAGCCACAGACAGAGGCTGGAAAGAGAGGAAAATCCAGGGTTTAATAACTGTCCAAACAGTCATAACGTGGAGACAAAGAAAGTCAAGGCCTGTGATGTCATGCCGTCTCTCATGACACAGACCCTGTTTCATGTCCTCATAGATGTGAGTTCTGCGTGCTGCCTCCAAAGCAGGGAGCACTGCTAGACTCAGTTTACACCCCACTGAGCAGGGCCTGCCAGCATGAATTTGTGTATGTAATAAAGGCTGTGTCTGTGCAAGACATTGAGTCAATCACTGTACTTCAATGACTAATTAAATGAGAAAAAAACGCAGTCAAACTGATGGATTGGATTCCCCGGGCATGAGTAAGAATTGACTGGATTCATTTAAAACGGCCACATTGATAGTTTTGCATGGACATAACACACCTTGAGTTTTGTTTTCTAAACCTTTAGAAAGCTTTAACTTCCCAGACTGTTCTAGAAAAGTGATACTGTAGAACACACAGTGAATGTGCCCCTGAATTTTGAGCTGTTGTTAGCTCATTAATCAAAGCAGAGCATAATGGGGAAGAAATATACCTGGATTGGAATCTTCCTTCAATATTTCTGATGTAGCAAGAAAAAGAAAATTAGATTGACTAGGAAAATGGTTTTTAACCTTTATTCTTAGCATAAATCAAGCGGCTCATTTTTCAGTTTATTCCTATAGAATTCAATTAAAGGTCAGATTTGTAATGGAGATCCTAATTATTAATGTGTTGCTATTTTAATTATTAATAAGTTGAAATAGTTGCATAATGGATAAAGAAATGCCCAAGAACAACTTTAGTATCATCTGAAGAGCCTTCAACTATTATCAAGATCCTTCTCATGGGACTACATGAAACACTTTTTATTTTTATTTTTTATTTTTTTATTTTTTTATTTTTTTGAGTTGGAGTCTCACTCTGTCACCCAGACTGGAGTGCAGTGGCCGCTCCCGGCCACCGCAGCCTCGACCTGCTGGGCTCCAGCGATCCTTCCACCTCAGCCTTCCAAGTAGCCAGAATTACAGGCATGCGCTACCACGCCCGGCTGATTTTTTTTTTTTTTTATTTATTGTAGAGATGAGGTCTCGCTGCCCAGGCGGGTCTCGAACCCGCGGGCTCAGGCAATCCACTCACCTCAGCCTCCCAAAGGCGCGGGATTACAGGCTGAAACACTTTTTAAACATGTCCACCTAGAAGGTTGATTCAAAGTGTTATAATGAAAAAGTTACTGTTATCGTCCATCAGACAATGTATTAACCAAATTATACTTATCATAGTTCTGAAAAATTTTTGGAAAGTGATTTGTACATAAATCATAAAAGAAAAAATACTAAATATATTTTTATTATTGTATGCCATTCTAATATTAATTTCTGAAGAATAAATTTATGACCTATTTTAACCATATCCAACTTCATCCTGCAAAGGTAGTGAATCCAAATATTGTGAATGAAGTCCAGAACAGGCAAAAGCAAGCTTTTAACCATATGTTACTAGAAAATTGTTTTTCTGCCTGCAGTTTATCTGAACCTAAAATTTTTTTTCCGATATAAAAAATAAAACTGTTGTCAAAATTTGGCAGCAAATATATAATTCAAATTGTGTTACCAATAAGGCAATATAAACTGTAGCACAATGGAAAGATGTTTCCTGGTTGTTTCTTTTATTTTCTAAGGTGGTATTATTATAATGTAAACATTTTCTTTCAAATGTGAAGTATCATTCAAAAACTATGATCTGTACAATTTGATTCATAGTATAATTAAATTGCACAATTCAAATACTGAGAATCATTTTCAATGTTATTTATATAAACAGAAAAAATTATTGTCCCCAAGAGTCAATCAATCCCTTCCTTTTAAATGGAGAAAAGAGAGCAAGAATCTTTCGTCTTCAAAGAAATAATTTATTCAGGGAAGTCTGAGGGCAGGATTAGTGATACTCACTAAAATGAACTTTTCAATAGCTAATTTGATATTTATTAGGGTTCAGTTTAACCAATGTTAGTAATTATAAGAGACACAAAATTCACTATTAATTAGTGCATCATGAATTATTTAGAAATTGGCCTTTAAAGAATAGTCACTTGCAAGCCGGTTTTTTATATTTGGTAAGGATTTCACATTTCTTCAAATTAATTCGTTTTCACCTGATGAAAATTATCTTTTGTTTACCACAGCCATTAGATTAAAAGTACTTTGTTCTCCTAAAGGTTGATAGCAAACTATAAATTATTTTTTGCAGAAGAGGGGGAAGGATGGAATTCAATATTTATACAAAAAAGACTATTTTTGGAAAGATAATTTTTTATTCTTAAAAGTCCCAGTTTAAAATATCATTTTTTCTAATGAAAGCAGAGTACATAGTTTCAAGAGAAAGAATGATCACCAATGTCTCACAGTTCAAAATATGACTATATTAAGGAAGTAGTAGT
Organism: Carlito syrichta; assembly: GCF_000164805.1. NCBI lineage: Eukaryota > Metazoa > Chordata > Mammalia > Primates > Tarsiidae > Carlito > Carlito syrichta. Next base: position 818,105 of record NW_007260569.1, on the reverse strand, counting down.
TAGCACAATTAACTCTTATAATTTCGTGCTAAAGGACATCTTTTTTTCGAGATTTTTCCACCTCATAAATAAAGGTAATCAAATGAAACACAATTTAGTGTATGTGTGTGTGTGTGTGTGTGTGTGTATTTATATATGCATAAAGTGTACATATGTATTCTATACATATGTATGCATTTCAAGAGGACAGTTTTGTAATTTAATTTTGCTTCCATAGTTTAAAATCTACATCATATACTTATGGTAATTTATCTTAATATGTTTATTCATTTGTTCACTCACCCAAACATTTGCTGAGTACCTATTTTATATGTGGCTGTGTTCATAAGTCGCTTAGCAACAAGCAGACAGCAAGCTTAAATGATACTGTTTCAAGTTTCAAAGGAAGAAAACAACAAAAAATGATAAGGTGCTCATAATGACCAGAACACACTGTAATTAAAATAAAAAATTATCTTTTCTAATCAGAATTGTATTGAGTGAAATCATTTATTTTGTTTATTTATTTAGTGGAAGGGCTCACTTGGACTTATGTGGATAGATTTTTAAATAACACATCACACTTAGGAAAATGAACATAGGGAAATATAGTAAAATACATGAACACATTCATGATTCTTCCCCTTCTGACTTACAGGAACATTTGCACTCAGAGTCACGAGTGTTTTCTCTGTAAAGATGTCCTTGCTGCCACCATGGACATTGCTCTGGCAGTGTTTCTTAGAAGAGCACTCCACCATTGGCTCCTAACATCAATTCAAAAGTCACTAGTTTCTGTGATAATCCACTTAGAATGATGGTCTCCAACTGCATCCACATTGCTGCATAGGACATGAATAACGCCTGTTCTCACTCATAAGTGGACACTAAACACTGGGTGCATGGAACACAAGGCTGGGAACAACAGACAATGGGCACTGCTAAAGGAGGGAGGAAGAGAAGGAGGATGAGGGGTACATAACCTCCCACTGGGTACCATGCTCACCACTGGGATGGGTCCTTGTCAGAAACCCAAACCTTGCTTTCACACAACACACTGATATAACAAAATTTCACATGCACTGTGTGATTCCAGAATTAAAATAAAAAGTCACTGGTGCTTATCTACTTCTCTGTTGTAAAAATATAAAGTGTCTTTATTTCAAGCAGTCTACTTTAAGTGACTGGAAAACAGTGAAGGGATCAAATCATCTCAAGGCAACAGCTTTTCATTGAGTTATTTCTTAATGGAGTTTTTACCATGTTTTAAGATGAAACTCCCCACATATTATAAATAAGCAATAACAAGGCCTCTAAGTTCCATGATGAGACCCCTTTTAATGCCATTCAATTTGGTCTACTTTTCTTTCTTATTCACAATTAAAAAACGCAAAACGGAGAGCTTGTGTAATGCATATCTTTTATGATTGCAAGTATGCCATTAGCACAGGAGGAATGCTTGGGCTGGAAACCACGAAAGAGATTAGATTCCGTGGTTAGTGCAACCACAGACCACAGGTGTCCTTACGCCAAAGTCTACGCAGAGGTCAAGGTCAGGATGAGAAGCCATCGTTCAGGAAGGAAAGGAAATTCTTCTCCAAAGAGGAGGGTTTATTGAGAGCAGTTCTTGGTCGGTTTAATAGCAGTTATAAAACCCAACATATTCAATTTATTGTTGTTTGAAGGAAATGAGAAGACGATATGAAAAACACAAAACCAGAAGGCTTAGAGCCTCCAGTGACAGAATGGTCTTATCCATTGCATGAATCAATTTAAATATGTTCACTTCAGTCTTTAAAGGCAACTTCAAGAAATAAAGAAATGAAAGATGTCGTTGATATTCTCAAAATTTTCATCTATTCTATGAGGGTGAGCAAAAAATGGTCTTTCAATCCTAAGACATACTTTTACACAGTTAAGATGTCATGAATTTGGGCTTGTAATCAAGGGACACTTGTTATTAGTTTGATGAGCTCTCTTATACTAATTGCTACTTAAATTTCAGGAAACACAAATTAATGAACAGTGTTGTTGATACGTGGGCTGATTCACTAGGCCAGTCCTAAGTACTCTGTCACGGTGGTCAGGCTTCTACTTAAATAACTAATTGCATAATTTTTGTCCTCTTCTAGAACATGGCCTTTGCCAGAGTTGCTGGTATGCCTGTCTCAGTGATACCTTGATCTCTAGTGTTGGGTTTATGGTAGGCCTCTACAAACTTGTTGATTAAATGAATACTATCATTGTAAGAAGCACCACAAGCATTTTTTTTAACCATTATAATAACCTTTCCTATAGTTTCCATCAGTTCTTGTCAGAGTGTGTTGGTTACAAGGTACTGAAACCCACTCAACACAGTTGGCGTTTCACAACAGGAAGAAACAAAGCCGTGCACTGGTGGATACTGGGAGGAATCTTGTATTCTGGATGAGGGGCACAGCTAGGCTGTGGTGTGGATGGTGGCAGCATCCCACATGGCTGGCCCACCTCCTCTCACCTTTCTAGCCTTCTCCACACCCATCTCTCTCTCCTTCCTTTTCTTCCACTGCTTTTTTGTCTTAGAAGCACCATGTATTGCTTCTGTCTTTTTACTTCAGGCCATTTTTCAGATGCCTCCATTTCTCCATGTCACATTAGAAGAACCGAAGAAATGGTTGTGTGGTTGAGGTACATGAGGAAGGTGTGGGATGTAACCATATTGAATTTTAGAATTCAGGAAAACTTTGTAAAGTAAGAATGATATCTGGTGGAAGAGAGAGGGTAAAGGACTAATATGGGGTCTCCTAGGTAACTCTGTGTGATTTAATGTGACTCACAGTCACTGTCTGCTGGTGATGATGAAGATTTATGTGAGAATACATAAAAATAGTGAATTAAACGAATTGTCTTTAATAATAAAACACGTGAAGAAAAATAGTATCTGAATTAGCAGGTCTAAATAATAAGATAGTGTAGAAAATAGTTGATTATGAAGCAGCCATACCCACATGCCATTTGACAGCTTTTCAACAGCAATAAATACATTAGAATACTTATATTGCTATTCACTCTGCTTCTGACAACATCATAGAATATTTGAAAACAAGGTACTTTCTTCTGTGTTGAAATGTCTTAACATGTGCAGTTTAAAATACTAATGGTATTATATATGAGTATCAGATATTTGTAGCTTAGATCAACTTTGAAATGAGTAGATGACGAGTGAATTATGTTCTATTTTGATATAGAAATGTGTTTACTATATAATCAGGTTCTAGTACAGCTCTTTTATCAGCTGAAACATGGGCATATTTTCCTCTGTGTGTGTCTGTGTGTACAAATGCCTGCTTTCCATGGATTCTCACACAAAACAACTTCACTCTTAAGATATACTAAGGCTGGGCTCTGTGGTTGACTCAGGGAAAGTGACCAAGGCTTCCCCTTGTAAAGCTTCCCAGGGGCCTGCTAAGAGTGTAAATGGCCAGTTGTGTTTCACAGCTGGAATTCTTTGGAAGATAAGTATTAATTCAAGATATTTTGTTTAGTGTGAAGCATACTGCCCATGGATAGCCCCCAAAGAACCATTTTTTAAGCAAAGAAGAAGCCATATTCTTGCATATCTTGTGAACAACATGTATGATAAATAATCTAAAGTCAGAGTAACATTAATGCCTAGAAAATATCTCACTATTCCAGTAAACAATGTTATACAAAAGAATAGCAATGTCATTACCATGAAAATTGATGTACAGGCCCCAAATTGCAATGTTCCCAAACATTTATAGTCACTGGACTCATTAAGCATGTGTACAAATGTGCTTAGGACACTTTAAAAATGACTGTGATTGTCAACATATTTTCATTTCAAGAAAACCCATAAAACACCCTGAAATAGATAAAATTGAAAAAATAAATGAATTTGAAGTACTAAAGAAAATGTATATTTAATACAACATAGTGAGTAAATTATTTCCTCCCTAGACTGATCTCCATTTAATTAACTGATTAAAAGCAAAGTAGATTTTAAAGATATTGATTTTTTAAAAGTGGAAAATAATATGATTTCATCTTTGAAAAGTAAACAGAAATTAAGATCTATATCAAACTTTGTCAATAACAGAAAAAAGAGTTTGGACACTTCATGTGACTATTGCACATTTGCATAACTTACTTAATCATCAACACTGTTTCCTAAGGAAAAATTATTTATTAAAGCGAGAAAATGAAAGCAAATAAATGTGAAAAAGATTTTGTGTATTGAATCATTCATTATATTGCTTCTTTATGTGAGGTCATGTATTTAGAATTTCAACATTTAATATGGCTGCATACAGGGCTCACACCTGTAATCCCAGCATTATGGGAGGCTGGGGTGGGAGGATTACTTGAGTCCAGGAGCTTGAAACCAGCCTAGAAGCATAGCCCACAAAAAATTTTAAAAATAAATAAGTTAGACGAGCATCATGGTGCATGCCTGTAATCCCAGCTATTTGGGAAGTTGAGGCAAAAGGAAGTTGAGCCCAGGAGGTCAGGGCTGCGGGGAGCTTGTGATTGTGACACTGTACTCTAGCTTGGTCGACAGAGTGAGACCCCAACTAAAAAAAAAGTAACAATAAAATAAAAAAGTGTATTATATATGATGTAGTTAAAATATATATTCTTAAAATATTTATTAAATTAATTAGCTATATAATATGTTGTGAAAATAAGAATTTTAAAATATTTTATTCTTTCATTTTAGATATAAACAAGAATACTTGTGAAACATTCTTCAGTACCATAAAAATAAAAATAAAATTTTAATATATTTTTGGAAATTAGCTTATTTGAATATCACTTACCATTAAATAAAGAATTATTTGCATATAACAACATCTTATGTGATGATTTAGAGAAGAAAATTATAGTTATATTTATTTCTACATATAAACTAATTTTTTAAAAATAGTTTACACTGAAAAAAGTACCTTATTTGGATCAAGAACTTCCTTCATTATATTTAATTTTCTAGAAAAGATAATTTCTGGATTCCTACTAAAGTAAGATAAAATAAAACATAATATAAAGAATCTTTTTAAAAAGGCAATGACTTTGTGTTGATGATTTGATGAATTATATGAAACATATACACAAATAACTTTTTTTAAAATATATTTTTTATTTTAAAATTGTGAGGTACAGTTAAGGGTTAGGTATACAAATATGCATTGTTCAGGCACCCTTGTTGATAAGGGGTGTCCCCCCCATCCCCAGACAGATATTGACTACCATTAATCCCTTTCAAAATAACTTCTCACCTGACTGTAATATTGTGAGTTGACTTAAAAAAATGAAAATACTTAAAGCACACATTTTGGTGTAAGTTAAGGGTATCAAATTACTATGTTTAGAAAGAAGTCATCCACATGTCCTGAAGGAATAGAAATTGAAGGAAGTCAATTGGCATTTCCAAGAATAAAAACTGTTTCTCAAGAATGGAAAGACACCAACATGGTACTCAGCCATAAGGAAAGTCCTCCATAATTACAGATCACTGAGCCAGAAAACTGACATAGTATAATTAAGGACAGAATAATCTAACACTGCATAAAGTACAAATTAATAGGGCCATGTCCCCAAAACACAGCTAAGATTGAAAACTCCAGAGAAGGTCAGTGGAGACAGTTACAGCTATCGCTGAGGAAAAGTTTCATTTTAACTTGGAAAAAAATGAACCTATGGAGATTAGTGAAATTATTAAAACATACATTTATCTAAATGGAAATTGTCAAATCACTCCCCAAACAATGAACAAAGTCAAAGACACCAAACTCTTTATATTAGATAATGTGCCTTTAAATATGCAACAATGTCATTTCATCTTCTTGTTTATAGAGCTCCATAGACCAATAGCTGTAATATCTCATGAAGGAAGATAAAAGCAGGTCTTTGTTTTAAAGAAGATATTATCAACTAATTTTTTAAAGTTACAATTTCGGTGTGAACAATTTAGGACATGAATCATGTAAATGAATTTCATAAGTGAAATCCTTTATATGATAACTGTCTGGCCACTGTGTCTGTACCCTACTTCCTAAATCTGGCAGACAGATCTTGACGTAGATGTAACATGATTGATGATACCAGGCACTCATCAGATCCTGTTAAACTAATCAGACAAGAAGCTGTTCAGATCACATTAAAACTCCTCTTCTTCTCAGATCTATAAGATATGTTATTTAAAATATTTTTTTATTTAGCTAGTAAAAGAAGCTCTTTTTCTTACTTAGGCAATGTTTTATTCAAAATATCATTTCTGATTTAGATTTATGAATACTGGATTGTTATGACAGAGACATTGCTTTCTATCCATAAGATGAAAAAAAACCCCTAAATTAACAAAAATATCATTATGCTTGTTCTCAAGAAAGCTAAAAGGGCACACCACAATGGCTTCCATTTTAAGCAGTAAAAATACGATGATTTCACTGATGAAAAAATATTGCAGAAATAGCATATGATGGTATCCTACATCCTTAAATAAAGGTCGTTCTCTTATGGTACTAAAATGTCATCATTATTTAGGTGACATTTGACCTTAAGTCACTTGCAAAGTGATTGGGAAAACTATAGTGAAACTCTGCATGCTTTCCAATTCATTGAACTATCAAGTGAACCTCTCAAACCTTAAACATGAACATTTAGGGCATCATGGAAGTTTTGTGTTGTGTCTTACACCTTTTATTATATCTTCTGTAAACACAGCCTGGTGTATGTTCATCAGAATTATTGCAAGTATAGTGTGAGTGTGAAAATGCTTTTTCTGTGCATGAGATACTGTATCAATGCTTTATCTCTGAGGACACAGGACTAAAGTGAACGTAGATAAAACTATAGAATAGTGTCACAGTATCTTTAAAGTGTTTTAATGTTCTATGTATCTCTAAGTTTTGAAGCCGATCTTTAATGTTGTTTGGGGAAAGAAGTCACTGAATAACATGGACCCAAACTAAAATGATGAAAACTTAAATAATGATGGTAACTTATACTTCGTTAAAATCATAAAGAACACAAATGAAAATTTGAAAAACAAAGATGAAAACTATTCTTTCCAAGTCCCCTTGCCGGTTGATTACTTCAGTAACTTCATAAAGTTATTTACCAAGCTGTTGTAAATTTGTAAAATCCAGATTATATAACTTAGTTGCTAATACAGACTCTCTCGTTGAGTATTAGACCAAAGTGCCATAGCCTCTTGCAAACACAGTGAAGTATTTTCCATGGAAGTCCAGAAGGCTCTCAAAGGGACTTTCATGAGTGATTTCCAAAAAAATCCAACACAATTCCACAAGAGTATCCTGAGAACTGGACAGAAGGAATGTCTCTCTCCAAGCATTTGTGAAAACATGTACAAAAAGAAACAAGGCAGTTCCATGGAATAAGTAGTCTTACTAGAATGGAAAGAAGGATTTGGTGGGCTAAAGTGATTTTTAAAAAAACCTTGAGCTAAATTCTCCCTTAGAAAGACAATACAAAGGTTTTTTTGTGTGCTTGTTTGTTTTGAATTGGAATCTCACTCTGTTGCCCAGGCTGGAGTACAACCCAACATTGACCTGAGCCATGGATCAGCAATTCTTCAGCCTCAACTGGGCTCTGGCAATCCTTCCTCCTCAGCCTTCCAAGTAGCCAGAACTACAGGAGTACGCTACCATGCCCGGCTAATTTATGATTTTATTGTAGAGATGAGGTCTTGCCAAGTTGCCTGGGCTGCTCTCGAACCCATGAGCTCAGCCAATCCACTCACCGCGGCCTCCCAAAGTGCTGGGATTATAGGCTGAGATACCAAGCCCAGCCAGTGCAAAGGTTTTAGTTTAGAATTAGTACAAGACATTGAGAGTTAGACACTTGAGTGGTTTACTGAAATAAATTCTGCAGTCTCTTTCTTTAAAGCTTTAAAACTACTTCACAATATTGAGCTGTGATGGTTTAGCTATGGCCCTATCAAAACAAAGGCCTGAAAAATATTTTGTGTTGTTGTGCTGTGATGTAAATATTTTAAATATATGACGATTCCCGCATTAACCACATGGTAGGAAATCAGGTGTCGTTTTTCTCTCATCAAGATCCCGATATCATATGTGACATTGACCCAGATGCTGTTGATAATATTTTTGATTTTTCTAACTATTAATGACATATTTAATGAAGTTAAAAGACCAGGCATATATTAACTACAAAATCCCAAAGTTTTAGGAACAAAATCCATAATCATAATTATTATTAGTGCCATTTTGTTTTCTTATTTTAAAATTTTCAATTTGGGGGTACACATGCATGTTCATTATAGACAATGTGGTATGTATACACCATGCAAAACGATGCAGCCATAAAAAAGAATGAAATCATGTTCTTTATAGCAACATGGATGGAACTGGAGATTATTACCTTAAGTGAACTGACTCAAACAGAAAACCAAACACCACATGTTCTCACTCATACATAGCAGTTACACAGATGGAAATGATAGACATTGGGAACACCAATAAGGGGGGAGGTGTGGGAGGTTAGTGTTCAGAAACTACCTGTGGAGTACAAGGTTCACTATCTGGGGAATAGGTCACCTGAGATCCAATCCCCACCATTACACAACATATATTGTTTTAAATATAACAGGGGACCCATTTCATTGAATAAACAATGTAAAACTATATGAAAATTAGGGCCATGAGCTCTAATGTGGGGATCTGCCACTGATTTTCCTCATAGGGTGATGAGTCACAGGAACGCTGGTGTAATTTTACAAATTTTTTAATGAATGGAGGCACACTGCTACCTTGCAAGGTCACTCTAAAATAAAACTAATGAGGCTGACTCATGGTAAAGATTCAAAAGCCATAATTACATTATCTGATAAAGCAACACAATTATGATGGTAGTCTAAATATAGAATCATTAGTAAGAGCTAACAGAAAAAAAAAAGAAGCAGGAGAGATTTATAAAAATGGTGATAATCAGAAATACATTACACAATGGAGGTAATAAATGTTGAGAATGATGATGTTGTGCACAATAGTTTTACTCTGCAAGTGGCTCCAGAATTTCAGCAAGTGCTATTAAAGTGAAGAAGGAAATTAGCATAAACAAAACACAGAAGTAGGAGCAGCTAAGAAAAGATGAACTCGCCCCCAATTACCAAATTGACCATAAATGAAGCAAGCAGGCAGGAGGACGAGTCCTGAGAGGGAAACATTTCAACGCTGATGTTTAACTGTCAGAGAGTTAAGTCACTTTAAATTGCACACATCAAGAACAACTACTTTATTTGGAGAGCTAATTTTACCTTTTGCTTCTGATGTGAGAAATGATCATGTATCGTGGAAGGAAAATGATACGGACACTAACTTAGAGGTAGACTGCTATCTGGTTGCATTTGCCCATCACACAGATATATTTACTTGCAAGAAGGATTCCATTGGTGCATACATATCAAAAAAAGTAATTTAGGTCATAGAAATTTCAATAAATATGCTTTCTTATTCTAACACTGTGATCATATAGGTAAAAAGACAATTATTTCTCAACAGTAAAAATCATTCCATCAGAGCAATTTAACAGTGGATAGTTTAAATATGAACCTACGTGACCATAATCTTACATATTCTTATGTTATCTGCCAATTTTTATGCTTAGTCTTTCTGACTTTGTTGGAGAGGATCCATCATTGGTAGAAAAACAAGAAAGAATTTTTTCAACATGACATTATTCTCTAGCCTGGCCAGGTACTGACAAGTTCTATGGACCTTGAGAAACAGAAACTGATAAACATTTGACGAGCTATGTCTCAGCTAATGACTTGTTGGAAATACTGCTCTTTGATTTTATCTTTGGAAGAAAATAAAGTCCTTCAATAAGCATAAGATATTGCAACAATTATCCTACACAAGATAAGATTGAGTAATTCTGTAGAGTAAGGAATTATTCAACATAATCTCATTTATGTCTAAGTGAACATGTATGTTTTTGATATGAGAAAGATAAAATTACTGAATTATAATGTTGGATTTAAGGCTAAAGGAAAAGTTAGAAGTTTGGAATATTTTGGCAGGACAAATACTTATATTGAAGAAATCATAATTTCATCTTAAAGTGCATAAACAAAGGTTTTGCTACATTAACTAGGATAGTAGGCATTTTGTAAACTAAGTGAACTATATAATATCATAGAAATAGAATTTAGATATGAATAGAAGTTGAGATATTTTATCCCAAGACCCACATATGAATAGAGTCTCTAAAAAACAATAAATAAAAGTTTTAAATTTCAGTACTACACATGGGGTCTCTAGAGCTTTTAAATGGTACTATTTAGTGACACTATTAAAAGTTGCACTTTTAATAAGACAGTACTAAGTCATACACAGTTTGTACACATGTACACACACAAAGTAAATGACCTCAAATTGTCCTTGGATTGCATGAAATATTTTGAGAATTATCTTGGAACTCACAAAATATCTGTTCAGAATATTCTTCCTAAATAATGTTCAGGTGTTGGCAAGAAGATAGAAGACCAAGTAAGTCTCTATTTTCTAGAAGGCCATGGTTTAATGGTGAGTTTGGAAGGTGTGCTAAAGCAAGGTGAAGAGCAAGTGGTGTCAATGGTGGCACCACTGATAAATAGCTGGAAAGTCAACAGAGAAGGGCTGCTAACGAAAAAGAATGGGACGCCAGAGGAAGGTCTAGTGTGTGCACGAAGTCTGTGGCTTGAAGATCTGCGCGACTTTGGAAAACAACTGGAGCAGCCATACTTGGCAAGAGAGCAGTCAAAACAAAGTGACAGAAAGTGGTGTCCACAGAAGAAACGCTTAGCATAAATACTTTACAGATGATAGAAGAAAATACTGGGAGTCCATTGGAGATGATGCTCACAAATGTCAAGTATCATGGGAATGTATTTCTGATTAAAAAAAAAAGAGAGAGAGAGAGCATTTTTGAAGGGAAATTCATCCAAGGACACAACACTGTAGCTGGAGAAGACCAGCACATCTTAGTGTTGTGAGAGCCTTGCTTTACACATGAAGTAGTGCAGTGTTACTTAGAAATTGTCTCTGAGTAATTAAAGATGCATACTGTAAATTCTAGGCGACCATAAATTTTTCTTTTAAAAAGAGGCATAAGTAAAAAAATCACTATTGAATATAAAATGGAGTCATAGCAAACGATCAGTTAACCTAAGGGAAGGGAGAAAAAGAGAAACAAATAACAGATAGGACAATTAGAAAACAGCTAGAAAGATGGTAGATTTAAATCAAACTATATGAATCACATCAAATGCGAATAGTCTAATCATGCCAATGAAAGGATTGAGATCATCAACTTGTGTAAAAAAGCTAGGACCCAACTGCATGCATCTACAAGAAACTCATATAAAATATAAACCCAAAATAGGTTAAAACTAAAAGGGTGAGAGAAAGATGGGCAAGCTGGAGAATTGGCTTTTACATCAGACAAAGTAGACCTCAGAGCAGAGAATATTATAAGAGATAAGAGAGACCTTGCATACTGGTGAATAAGTCCGTTCTTCAAGGAGACAGAAAGAGAACATGCCCATATATTCAATTTGAGAAATACACTGCTAGCAGCATCCCTTAAAGTCCTTTCGTTGTGCATTTATGACCACAACCCTATCGGTCCTCTTTTTCAAACCCCTCTTCTGACCTTTCTCATCATCATTTCCTTGCTTTTACTTATAATGCCATTACCTATCCAAAATACTTATAATTTAGGTTTGCCTCTTTATTGAAATGAACAGAATCCTACTGTAGGTATTATCGCATGTCTTTATTATTTTGCAAACATTATGCTTTTCAGATGACTATAAGTTGTTATGGGTAAATCTAGATTATTTACAATCTAGATTTATGGGTAAATCTAGATTGTTTCCTGAGTATTCTACTGAATTAATATACTACAATTTATAGACCCATTTTATGGTAAATATACAATTGTTTGCCCATTACAGTTATATGTAAACAACTTTATATATAATGTAAATATACACAGATATTTTACAACAGAATTATTTGTAAGAGTCAAAAATTACAAGGAACCTAGTTCTCAAATATAAAATTTAAAACCTCTACATATATGGATGGAACTACACACACATACATATTCTGGGTTACATATGCTTCTACTATTCTAAGATATACAAAGGAGAAAAATCTCAATGTGATAGAGCTTCGTTTTCTCAGGTAACGCCAGCTGGTTTTCCAGAGTGGCTGCATCCCACAGACAAATTGATCCCTCCACATCTGTCTTCAATCCCATGAGAAGTTCAGGGCATTTCCTGATCACTCACGTGATCAGTTCTATTCAGCGACTCTTTTCACACTTACTTGGTTGACTTGCTTTCCTGAACTCATATTTTCAACTCAAACTTTTCCTGTGAGCTCCATATCTTGAAATCCAGTCTTCACTTGGACTTCTCAAAGATAATTCAGTTCAAACCAGAACACAGAAGTCCCTTCACATCGGGTTTCTTCTGGTGTTGACTCTGTCACTGGTCTCAATTCTGCTATTTGAGCCACAAATGTAGGAGTTCCCCATGCCCTCTCTGTTCACTCTTCTGTATTCACCACATTCATGCCAACTGGTCTCATCTCCTAGCCAAATCATAGCCTGCCACAACTCCACACATCCTGCCAGTTCTTCATTCAGGAATCAAAATGATGGTCTTCAAAACACACCTCTAGTCCTCATGTCACTTGTCTTCTGTTGCCCCAATGAAGAATCCCTGATTCCCCTTGCACTCAGGGTGAACACATAAGTCCCATCCTCAGCCTCCAAGACTCTGTGTTTCCTGCCTCCAGCCAACCTTGCTTTCCACATGTTTTTTCAACATGCCATGTCTTCCCAGCACAGAACCCAGAATCATGCTCTTCTCTCTCTCAGTCTTTCCTCCCCACTGCCTTACTCTCCAGATCTCAGCAAACTTCTCAAGATACTCTTCTCCAGGGTTACTTCTTGCACCTTAGCCCCACAGAGCTTGGTGCCCTTCCTTCAGAGCACTTATCTCACTGGGCAGCCACGCATCTTGAGGATGATGATCTTGCTGTCCATTGATGTGCTCTAAAACTATCAGGAGCAAGTCATGTTGCTTCATCTATTTATCATACACTTAAGACACTTCCAACATGTTCCCTACCATGTGTGGGGGTGTTGGTTAGATATTATATAAAAACACACAGAAACACAAATAATACCCTTAACTAATTACTTGCTGCTGAGAGTGAGTAATTCCAGCAGAGTGAGAGCTTTAAAGAAGCCCCAAGAGCCATGTGAGGTCAGGAAAGAGCTACAACTGCATGGCGCAGTGCTCCTAAGTGAGGGATATTGAGTTAGCTATAAGTATTCATAGATCAAGCTCAGGATGGAGAGAGAACCCTGCTGTAATAGGTGTGGCAAATCAAAGTGCGGAAGGCAAATTGGCAGGAATAACCAAGGGAACTCCGACTAGCTCAGTAAGGCTAGAGATGGAATGCCAGAGGGAATGATGTGGTCAGTAAGTTGGAGAGGAAAGAAGATAGAATGTGGAGTTCAATTTAGCAAGGGGAAAATGACCTGGAACTGTTGAGAACTTGTGATGTTTCCTTGATTGTATCAGGCTCTCTGCTTGCAAGGCATAATCTCATTCTTCTGAATTAGTCCAACTCCAAAACTTACTGTTGCTACACCTCAACATTGCTTTTATATATTCAAAGATCTCAGGTGGCTTTTATATGTAGCAGGTGTAGAAACTGAACCTTCTTCTAGATAATGGTAATGTTGGCAGCCACCACACAGGACAGCAGATAGCACCAAGTCTAATTAACCCACCATGAGAAAATGCTCTTGACACTCTGGAGGGATGTGTAGCACTGAGCGTTGTTTCACGTGGTCATAGTCAAGTCATGCACATCAGTAATGGAAATGGCATCCCCAGGAGGGCTTCTCTTCCCTGGCCATGCACAGACAAGATGGGGATTTTTAGGGCCAAGTAATGAGTTATACATTTTCCTTAACAGAATTTTCAGAAATTGTTTTGCTCACTGAACTAATATTTGCTGAGATGCATTCTAAGAAATTCCTCAAACTCTCTGCATCCATATCTGAACACGTGACTCCTTTTAACTCTGGGTATCTCATAGTGCTTTCTTCTCACTGTCTGAGCTGAATTAGACATCATTCATCTTAATTTCTTCCCTCTTTTGTTGGAGATAAAGTGGTCAGAATCCTGGAGGCCTGAGCAATTCTCAGTTCTTATCCTTAAGCAGTTGTCTTTGCATGACAGCTTGTATGATGTACAGAGAAAGAGAAATGTTTTAGAGGAAACAATACAACCTGCAGATTGAGTTACTTGGGACACCTTGGATTTTGTTGTATTCCTAGTCAGTAGTTCTTTTCCTTTTAAATAAATGTTTTAGTTTCTCAGAGGTCAACAAGGGCTGTATTTTTAATATTTTTTCCAGAGGTATCGGAATAAATGTAGCTTATGTAACATACAAGAATTATCCTTTAAAAAAAAATGTGTTGATACAATGGAGATAGTTTTGAGAGTTTTCAACTGAAATACAATATTCTCTACATGTGTCTCCAAAGCAATAAGTACGTGTAAGAAAAAAAAAAGACTAATCCAACATCCCTATATGGAGAAGTCATCGAGTTCCAAGGGAAATATGTGCATAGGCCAAGTCTCTGAAACCCATAGGAAGGCTCCATCTGCACACACCCCTCCCCCCTACCCCCCAGCGTCCCTCGCCCACAGCCACCCGGAGCTGCACTTTAAGGGATCGCCACCAGAGGGCAGCGGACACAAGATAAGGGAAGGGAGACACCAGACACACTTCCATATTTAGGATAATTTACACTTATCCGTTGCCAAGAGGAGGACTCCTGTTTTAGAAGCTAGAAATCACCACAAGCGATTTCTTCATTCTTTTAAAAAATTCTTGAGTAGAAGCCACTAAATACTAGTCTCATTTTTTAAAGATGGTGATAGTACATTTACAGAAATAAAGTTACATTTTTAGATATAAGGACATCTGCACATACTGACTCGTATAAAAAGAAAAAAGCAAACATAAACTGATATTTTTCCCGGGAAGAGTTGTATGTGTGTGTTGATGCAGGATTTAAAAATGTTGTTTTCCCACTTTTGAATTACCTAAATATAAACGCAGAAGGAAACAAAGAAATGCACAAACCTAAATAAAGCGGCCAGGTGTACCTGGCAATCAGTGCACAAATAACTCGGCAAGAGGCCTCGAACCTTTGTCCCTGCTATTTTATTCTGTGGCTCACTGCGCAGTTGCTAGACCACTCCACAGCAGGTATAAGAGGAGGAATTAGGAGTGCTGCTGAATGCTCACTTCATTTTCCCAGTGGTTTGGCACAAAGTTATTATTTAATATTTATCACCGGTGTTTCTACAATTGTCGAGCCCTGCGGAAAAAGCACATTGTGCAGTGACCCCCAGGACTCCAGCTGGGAGCGGCCTGCGCCAGAGCCCCGGCCTGGATGCAAACAGACGGGAGCTTACTGGCTCTGCCCGGCACTCAGCAGGGCTGGACTGTGTACCCAGGAGTTCATTTTCAAAGCATCTTCAGTAGTTACAGCTGGTAAGGAGGGTGGAACATGGACAGAACAACTGCACAGAGGCAGAAGCAGGGGAGACTAGACAAGTAAAAAGTGTGTGCATGTGGGTACAGAGCTGAGGGGGAAATTGTGAGAAGTTCTTTTAAGTTAACATTGTTGCTATTATTATTATTCAAAGCTATGCTAACCCATTGTGAAGAATTTGGGACACAGAGTCAAGTCACAAGAAGAAAATAATAATCACATACAGTTTGAACACTCAGAGGTAATCCTATTAAAATATGTGCTCAATCCTTCTAGTCCTCCAGATTTTTACTCTTTAAGTTGACCTTAGTTAGGATGATATTTTTGAAGGCAGGCAGGCTCCCATAAAAACATTCCTCCTGTCCAAATCAAATGCTGCAGAATAAAGACAAGCAAGACTTGGAGAAACACATCTGAAACCTCCAGCCTGGGGCTCCAGCAGAGCCCAGCTGGGCCGAGGGACACAGGGTGTGAGACCTGGCTTCGCCACTTACTGCTCTGTCCTCCCCTTCAGGATCTTGGATCCTTCTGATGTTTCCAAATAGGAGATGAATTATTTCTGCATCATGGTGTTTTTGAATGGTTTACAACACAGGACATGTAAAGTGCAGCAGTCACATGGTAGTCCAAATGGCAACTGCATTCAAATGCTCTGTGTCTTCCTTTTGAAAATACAGGGTCAAATTCAGACCTATCCCCAAAAAAAGTCTTTGTAGTAAATAAAAATCTATGTCAGTCAGGCTCGGTGGCTCACCCTGTAATCCTGCACCTTTGGGAGGCTGAGGTGAGTGGATTGCCTGAGCCCACGGGTTCGAGACCTGCCTGGGCAGTGAGACCTCATCTCTACAATAAATCAAAAAATCAGCCGGGCATGGTAGCGCATGCCTGTAATTCTGGCTACTTGGAAGGCTGAGGCGGAAGGATCGCCGGAGCCCAGCAGGTCGAGGCTGTGGTGGCCAGGAGCGGCCACTGCACTCCAGTCTGGGTGACAGAGTGAGACTCCAACTCAAAAAAAAACTATGTCATACTTTTCTCAAAATTTAAGAAAGTTTCTTGATGAACTTGAGAGATTGAACCTGCCAATATGACACAATAAAGGAGGAGGAGATAGCCTGCAGTACTGCATTATATTTTAAATTTCTTTTTTAAAAAATGCATTTCTTTGGTATTTTATCTGCGATATGAACCAGTGCACACAGATCTTATTAATGAATGTCGAAGGTTATTTTTGTAAGTCCTGTGGACTTTGTGGGGTCTTGTCTCTGGAGGGGAAGTCACCTCTTGACCATGATTCTGAGTCATTTCACTGAAACTGCACCCTCAACACAAGCAAAGGGAACTTTAGCAAATTCCTCGAGTGTCAGAAATAACTAAGATCTCAGAGTGAACAGTGGGCAAGGAAAATAAAGAAAGTTGAGGCTGTGAGGACTCAGGAAGTCTTCAATGCCCTGTTCTGGGGTGAATAGTGTTCCCCCAAATCCATATCCAGCTAGAATACCCACATGTGACCTTATTTATAAACAGTATATTTTAAGATGTAATTGAAGATGAAGGACATACTGCATGGGGGTGGCCCTGAATCCGGTGACTGATGTTCTTGATGGAGAAGAGACACAAACACACATGGAGCATGCCATGTTACAGCAGACTCTGAAGTTAGAGAGATGTGTCTATAAGCCAGGGACTCCTGGATCCCCCAGAAACTGGAAGATAAATGAAAGGGATTCTCCCTCAGAGTCCCCGAAGGAGCCAGCCCTGCCGACATCTTGATTTCAGGTTTCTGGTCTCCTGAGCTGCGAGATGATACATTTCTCTTGTTTTAAGCCACCGGGTCGATGGTCACTTGTCCTGGTAGCCCCAGGACACTAGTGTGAACCCATTGCTGGTCTACCAGTGAAAGAATAGGAAGACCTGGGACGTGAGTTGCCCATTCCTGTGGACAAGTGCACCCTGTTGATTGCATAACTGGCTTGGATGGTACCTGGGAACTGGAGAAAGTTAATTTAGGGTCTTGCACATAGAAGATGTTAACAAGTCTGCAAGTAAATATTGTTTGCCTTGGATTCCCCATAATACTTATCCAATGGGTTCTTAAACATACTCAACAAACTAGATGATGTGACTCTTTGGAACTGTCAAGATGGACAAATATGTGGATTTCCAGGGAGCAGGAATCTCTGTAGGATGAGAAGTCACTAAGAATTTGAGAGAAAGGAAGTCAGCAAGTTTTAGCATTTCTGTGTGAGCAAAATATAGTCATCTGTGAATGACCAGATGCTGTGTCCTGGGAAATGCTGTCCAGTTTAATGGGTACACAAGGCATGGGGTCGTCTTGACTTTGACTGAGAAATAATAATGTTTAGATACTAATTTTCCTAGAATGAGTTCATTCTTTGCTCTTTTATTCTCTCCAACAAGGCTATTTTGAAAATGGCACTATGTTCCTGCTACACTAAGACAAAAGAAGGTTTTTTGTTTTGTTTTCCTCCTTTTGTATTCAGACTAGAGCGTTGACTAGAATAAAGGAAACATTCTACTGGAAAATTCCCAGTGCTGAGGAATGTTCCCTGATTCATTGTTCTAGTATTTTCCTCAGCACATGCTTGAGCACCTAATCACTACTAGCTGAGAGTTTTCTTACCTGAGGGTAGAGAATCCCATGCAGCCTTCTGAAATGCAATGGTGCACACTTGCCTATCATCCGGTAGGACAGAATGAATACCTAGGCAACTGATGACTACTTGTGCTTTGAAACTCACGTTATATAGAATTGAAGTAAAGTAGCCAATCGAATTCTATCATTCTACAATGGAAGAAAAAGAGACAGTGGGGTATTCTGTTCTGTGTCCACTGAAAGATGGAAGCATGTCTTGCAACCTACATAAACAGGTTCCTTGGTAAAATTGGAGAGGTTACATTAATAAAATTATATACTTCTGAGGTAGCAGACTGGTTGTTTTATTTAAAAGCTATAATTACAAGAATAGACAAGGAGGAAAACATCTATTGCAACTAAATGATAGACAATGCTGGTATTTGATATCAATAAATGAGCCTCCTCAAACACCTGAGAAAGTAGGAAGAAATATTTAATACAAACTATATGGAAGTATTTTAGAAAATGTTGGAGGACAAAGTTTAACCATGATTTGAGTATGGCTTTTAAATAGTTTGTAATACAGTTTTCTGTTAACATATAGGGCATATATTTAAGACATTAAAAATGGCTGGGCACTGTGGCTCATTCCTATAATCCCAGCACTTTGGAAGGACAAGACAGGTGGATTGTTTTAGCCCAGGTGTTCAAGACCAGCCTAGGCAATATAGCAAGACCTCATCTTGACTAAAATGAAAAAAAAAATTAGTCACATGTGGTGACATACACCTGTAGTCCCAGCTACTCAGGAGGCTGAGTCCAGGAGGTTGAGGCTGTAGCGAGCCATGATTATCCCACAGCACACTAGCCTGGGTGACAGAGTAAGATCCTGACTCAAAAACAAAACCAGACAAAACACACACACACACACACACACACACACACACACACACACACACACACACACACAAACAATATTAAGAAAAGCAGTAGCTACATCTTTTAAGATGAGCTTTCAGAATCTTCCAAAGTTTGCCAATTCCCCTGATAATTTGGCTTTTCTTGGCCACAAATCTGAGCTCAATTTGATAAGCACTGTTCCATTTTTTTTTTCTTTTTTTGGTCTCCTTGCTGTAGCTATGAATGCCAGGCAGCCAAGACGTCCCTTCACTCCAGTGCCTGGAAGTCTCGACAGAATCTGTGCAAACTTGGGACAGATTCAGAAAGGTACTGGATGGTGATGAGGATGGTGCACAACGTTGACATCTCCAAATTGTCACAACTTTTCTAAACTTTAATCAAAATTCCTCCAACATGAAGCAAATCTTGGTGTAAAATCATAGGAAAATGTGCCATGGCTATGACCAAGAGTGGATTTCCATGGGTCCAACCAGCTTCTTTTACTTGGGAGTCACAACTGGGGAGTGAACCGCATTGTTCTCGGGAGGGAGTTGAGCCTCTTCCCTGTAGTAACCGAACAGTGGTGAAGCCGCCTCAGCAGATCACTGAGGAACACTGGAGCCCGCCTGGCCCCACAGAAGCAGGTGCAGGCATCAGCATATGCACATGCAGTATGCTCAGCTTCCAGATGATGAAGGCGGAGATGTACTTGAAAGACAGGAAGTGGCGGACCAAGGCTGGCCTGGATGGCTCCCCAGGGAAGACCTTGACACACCCATGTGTCTTCCCAGGGTGCGGAAGGTGAACAGGCTTACCTGTGAATGCTCTGTGGGCCAGGACACTCGTCTGTCTGTCCCAGAACACACCTGTCCATCTTCATATGTCTTTAGGTTATACATACCTGTTGTCCCCTCATTCACTCCTCTAAGAACACTCAGGCCATGGTTAAAGTTAAGTCCACCCAACTTTAGAACAGAGTGTAATTTTGGCACCAGCCTCAGCATTTTACACACAAGGACAATGGGATCAGAGAGGCAGAGGGAATTTTCTAGGGCCACATCCCTGATAACAAAGCTGGGGCTGTAACCCTGATTAGGAAACACAGCTCTCTTCACACTGTCTAGCATCCTCAGCGAGAGACCAAGCCCATGAACATTGGGCATTTTCTAGGACTATTGGATAAAAACATAAGAAACTGAAGGGTTGAATGTTACATTTAAAAGATATGATTACAAGAATAAATGGAGAGGGAAACAGAGATAGCAACTAAACGATAAACAATGTTGGTATTTGATATCAACAAATTAGCCTCCTAAAAAAACCTAAGAAAGCAGGAAGAAATATTTAATAAGAACTACAGGGACATGTCTTAGGGTAAGGGTTAATTAATTTATATAAATAAATAACAATAAATAAATAAATTTAAGGTGAAAAGGTCAAGCCACTCTGGTCAAGAAAGGCAGTCCAATCACATGACGGTGCCAAATTTCAGTTTCCTCTGAATCATAGGTAACCATCTTTGCCATAAATCTTTATCCCAAATATGCTATTCTGTCCTGAAGCTTTGGGAAAGGCACCCAACTTCTGTGTTCCGAAGTGACCTGGCCCACACTGTCTCACCTTCTCCATAGCATCATAGGAGGTGCTGATGTTTCTACAGAGGCTGATGGCATATAAGCGACTAGAACACACTTACATGATATAATTTAACAAGTGCTTCGTCTCCAAGCTTAGTAATAATTGTACTAGCAGACTTACGGAATCCTCTTCTGTTGAGTCAACCATACTCAAACCATTATAAAAATACAACTCTACCTAAGCCACAAAAAGAATGAGGCAGACCAATCACTGCAAAAGCCCCACACAAATGTGCAATTAAGGGGATTCGTTTGAAAACCCCTCACCGCACATGTGACAGATCTGCATGCCACATGCCCCATCTCCTACAACTCCTCGTCCCCCCAGGGAGGAGTCTCAGGTGGGATCAGGGCTCTATCACTCCTTTACTCATCTTGTGCTTTCTGGCCCTGAACATTGCTTTAATTTCTGCATTAATAATAAGGACTAGCAAGTAAGAGGTTGATTAGCTTTATTTGTTTGGCATTGGCAATTATTTTAAATTGAATGTTGAGCATTTTTAAATTGGACTTGCTTACTGTGAGCAAAAGGAAAGATAGAGCATGTGATGCTGACTATTTTAAGCAGACAAAACAATAATATATGCATTTATAAAACCAGCAAGTTACAGCTGCAAAGACTCATGTCTACAATGGTTACAGACAGTGGATACTTTGTGTCCAAAGCTTCCTGAAACAGGGCCTGAAACTGTTTGCTTGGATGGAGTGCTGTGATGTCAGGAAACCTTATATATGTTTACAAATAGAGATGATCCAGGTAGTCATCCCCTGTGACACTCGATTTGCATCACCCATTATGTGAATGAGATGTGAACAATAATTTCCTGTGTCTCCGAGGTATCACGGCCTAAGTGGATTGCTGGCTCTGGCCCATGGAAAATAATAACGTGATATTGCCCACACTCCCACGTTCAGCAGGGGTTGCTTCTGGAATCTTCCTCCAAGCTTGCTGCGAGCAGCTAGCATTCCATTCACAGGGAAACGACCATTCTGCTTTAGTGAAACAAATTTTAATGAGCCCTCGCTGCAATATTGTGTTTTAAGTGGTAGCTTTTAGCTCTTCAAAATTATGTCCACTAATTAGAGACATGTGACCAACCTAGTTATCTCCCAGCTATAAATTATAATACATATTCATAATTACATGAGTTCACCCATGATGAAACAGCCCTTGTGCAAACAGTAAGAGCGGGCACGTCATTAGAATATATCGGCGACTAATTCTCACAATGAGCAATGGGCAGAATGTCCTTTTCCCTCCATATCTGGTTTATTTATGTGTTCCCATTAATTATGCCTAATTTTCTGTTGGCACTTCTCTTCCTAATGTAATTCAATTTAAGCATATCTTTCCAGAGACTTATTAATAGGTAGGGTCATTTATATTGTGTAGCACAAATATTTTATAATCCACTAATCTTGACAAAGAGGCAATGCCTTCCTCATAAAAAATGTATGAGGAGTAATGGTTCCCTATTAATAACTTATTAGGTCAGATCACACAGTTTGAAGTGTCTATTACACTTTAATTTTATCAGATTTCTTCCTTTGGAATTTGCCACTCTTCCTTTATCTTCCGATGGCGATTGTTTTTAGCACCACCCCTGCCTGAGCAGCTCCAAGTGTCCTCCATGGCTCTGCCAATGTATTGTAGGTAAATCTCCATGGAACTTGCTGGAGCAGTGCCTTAGAGGACGAAGTGATTGTGCTTCTGTGAAAAGTCCCTCTCCTCCTTATAAAGAACGTTAATCATCACATGCTCCTTGGTCTACATACCCTTTCTCCAGAAAATACACACACACACACACACACACACACACACACACAGAGAGAGAGAGAGAGAGAAGTCAAATATAATTTTGAGGAATTTATAGAAATTATGAATCATAAATCAGGCTTTAATAGTGAAAGATAAAAAACAATACCCAAGTTAGCATACAGCTATCAAATTTGTACATATAATTAATAGCTCTTTACAGAGCACTAGTGACTTGTAAGAATACACATATTAGACTTTCTTTAAAAAATGGAACAAGCTCAGTGGCTCACGCCTGTATTCCCAGTACTTTGGGAGGCCAAGGCAGGAGGACTGCTTGAGCCCAGGAGTTTTTGACCAGCCTGGGCAACATAGCGAGATCTCATTTCTATAAAAAATTAAAAAAACAAAACAAAACAGGGTGTGGTGGTGCACACATGTAGTTCCAGTCTGGGTTGCTGAAGTGGGAGGATCACCTGAGCCCAGGAGGTTAAGCCTGTGATAAGCCATGATCATGCCACTGCTCTCTAGCCTGGGCAACAGAGTGAGAGCTTGACTGAAGAAAAAAAAAATAATAATAATAACAGAGAGAGAGAGATATTTAAAAGAGGTACTCAAGTTATGCCATTATCAAATAAAATGTGGTTTAAAAAAGTCATTAACAAAAATTTACCTTAAGGTTAACCTTTCCATTCTTTAAAGATATTTTATTTTGCCTGTTTTTAAAAAAATTATCTAAATGTTTCTTATTTTTATTATAAATGTCAGCTACTACCTATATATCTTGAAAATCCATTTGAATAAAAATTGATAATATTAGATAAAATTATTCTATTCATCACATATGCATTAAGCTTGTGTGTGTGTGTGTGTGTGTGTGTATCTTTTCCTCAATATACTCTTCAGCGTGCCATTTTTCAATGCAACCTAGATTGACGTGCTAAGATGGAATTCTTTTGGATTCTACTCATAATTATTTACACAAAGCATTTTCCCAATATGCAAGCCAGTGCTAGGTCTAGGCGATACAGATACAGAGAAAAGTAACACAACGCTTAGTCTTAGTGCTAAAAAAAAGGAAAATAACTCGACTTTGATCATCACATACCATGTACCCAAGTTTTTGCACATAACATTGATATAACATTGATTAATTATTCCACAACATTATGAAGTGATGATCTCCACCATTGCAGCACTACTGTAGATTTGGAAAGATAACTATGTGAGGTTAAATTAGTTACTTGACTTCATACACATAAAAAAATTACAAAGTCATAATTCAAGCCTAGATCTGCCCTGATTGAATATTATCATACTTTTTAAAATTAAAAATAGAATAGAATATTTAAGTAGCCAAAAATAGAACAATAAGCAACTGAGTGAAAAAAGGTTGATTTAGGGAATTAATAGACTGTCAGAGAAATTGCTGTTAACATGTTGCATGGGTCTACGTCCAAGCAGGTAGAAGAATTTACGGAGCAAAGGAAAGAGACAGCCTGGGAAGAAGTGTGTTCTGAGGGAAAAGCAAACTAATTTGTTAGGAAGTAAGGAGGGATACAGGTGAAGGGTTTGCAGAAAACCTTCGGTACTGAGCTCAGAGCATGAAAATTTTTTCATAAGAACTTAGAGTTTTGCATGTTTTTCGAGCCCGATTCTTGCATGCTCACACCATGAAATAGAGGAGATTAATTTCCAGGGCTCTTCAGGATGCTCTAGGATGATAGTTAAGATGCTATTCAAATAACAGAGGTGAGGCTTATAAAAGATGAAACATGGCTGATCACAATCCCTGTGGAAAAGAAAGGCATGTAGGAAACATCGTCAGGAAATAATCTGGTGATGGGCAGAGGAGAAAGAATGTGGGAAAGAGAGGAATCAGAGAAGATGGGGGGTTTTCAGCCTGTGTGACTGTGGGAAGGTCAACATTCTTCTGATACGATATTGGAAAGGGAAGCTGGAATTTAGGGCAACAGAGAGGCTGGTTCTTTTTTTTTTTTAAGTTGGGGTCTTACTCTGTGGCCCAGGATGGAGTACAGTGGCAAGATCACGGCTCACCGGAACCTTGACCTCCTAAGAGACTCCAGTTCTGATCATTGAATTTGTGTGTCCAAGTTTGTGTGTTGACTGACCTTGAGAACCTTGACTTTCTACTCATTTGCATTGGAGTGGTAGTTTAAATCTTCAGGATAAATAATTTATCTCTTGAAGAGAGAGAAAATTGTAAATAAATGAACATTGAGGAATGTCATTTGCTGGAGAATTAAAGAAGGAAGACAAGAAAGCAAGGGAGCAGGTAGGCCCAGAAACCCAAGAACTGAGAGTGTTTCCACACGAGGATGCCTGCGGGAGGGGAGACCCCCAAATGCCAAGGGCTACAAAGTCATCTTAAGGCAAGGGATTAAGAATGACTGGGAATGTGCCTACTACATGGTCTCTGATGACCTCTGGGGGGAAATTTTAAGAGAAAGACCAAGAGCCTGACTGAAAAAAGTGCAGGACTATTGACTGCTATATAGACAGAAACAATGGACATAACCTTCCATCTAACACAACAGTTTTCCAAAAGGAAGAGCAAGGTTGACCAATGGCAGCAAAGATCAACAAGGACAAGAAAATGTGCTTTCTATATTTATTCCCTTAGAAGATATGGAGATTTGTAGGTAAATACAAAGAAAGGAGTGATGAGGAGAGAGAACTGGAGACAGTTACACAACATAATACAGGTCACAAAAGAGAGAAAGCCTGCTGGAGAAGACAGTGTGCTTGTGAGTTTTCTACTTTTTGTGAAATGAATCATTCTTCAACCAAGACTGACAGAAAGATGCAATAACCTAATGGTGCATGGATTTAGTTTGACATGGAGAATGCGATGATGATCACAGATGGTTAACACGAGCATCCTCATGCTTCTCTGTGATGGAGAGCCTTCAACAGGTGTGAGTGAGTCGGGGCCAATGGAGGATTTAGAGGAAAGGTATGCTCTCCAGCAGATGTTCACCGAAATCTACTAAGTGCCAGACAGAAGGCTTAGTGCGGCAAAGCTGAGCATGTTTCCCAAAATTAGAGAATTTTTAAAGAGGTGAATGAAGGGATCACTGCGCAATGCGGGTCACATCAAGAAAGGAGAAGAGATGCCAAGTGCAGCCCAGTTGTCGAGGGGACACTGATTCAGCAAACAGAACAAAAATCAAGTAGGTCCAATCAAAGGTTCCCGGATGTTATCCAGGATATTGTTTAAGGATTCAATGACAATGCCCGATTGGTGAAGAATCTATTACTTTTACTGAGAACTTTAGAGTTTATAGCACACTTATGTATACTTTATCTCAGAAAGTCAAATGTAACTATAAACAGTCTAATAGACTGAGGGACACAAGCAGAATTAGGTGATCTGAGATCTCTGTGAAGACAGTCGAGTCATAAGAGGAGTCAATTAAGAAGATTGTGATCAAAGATGGGAAATCTTGCCACTGACACTGTGTGTGGACTGACGGGTCCAATTTAGGGCCATGCATGTGGAAACACCAAGGGGGGGATTTCACTGCAGGAGGCCTGCCTGCCTGGTGCTGAGGAAGAGTCCACCCAACCAGCCACAGGCACACAGATCCGGACTGGAAGTAACCATGGACCCCAACCATCCCAGATGTGAAGTGTTATGTGAGTGTGGAGTGAAGATTAGGGCAGGACATTGGGAGTAAGTGAGTTTTCTACCTTTTGTGAAACGTGCTGTTGGGAGCCTCCGAACCTGATGCTCCTTAAATGGATACTGGTGGAGTGTTCCCTGGGACACTGCCCTGGGCTGTGGGCCCTGATGACCCAGGTTTATTGGGCCCCTGCTGTGGTGCATTATCCTCATACTGGCGCCAGGGAGAGAAGGGGACAGGGAATCAACTGGGTCTCCTGCACCGGCAGTGAAGCTCCCTGGATAAAGCGTGGAGAGAAACAGAGGAAGAGCCAGGGCCCACAGGGGACATCCGGGCAGTCCTCAAGATGGAAAAGGGCAATGTAACAACTGATGCAGTCACATGACTGTATGAAACACGAAAGGAAGCACAATCCAAAACTGGCCAAGTGAGTAACTCAATCCTTTACGCTACTGTTTCTCACATGGAATGTCTGGATAGAGAGATCTTAGCGTCTGCCTCTTTAAATTGTTACAAACAATAATCATGTGAGAAGAGCAGAAACAAAAATAGTGAGTGTGTTGAAAAACAGAGAAGCCTGTTTCTCAAGTATCTGCCTATATATTGAAAAGCAAGCCGGGCTCGGTGGCTCAGCCTGTAATCCTGTGCCTTTTGGAGGCTGAGGTGAGTGGATTGCCTG